>NC_034591.1:161091355-161106409 GCF_900095145.1 Mus pahari
CTCTCTCTCCAGGTGGCTCTAATAGAAGACCCCACGCTCACTTTCCAATCGTGCCCACCTATCAATATTTCTAACCTTCTTTTAACCAAGTACTAATCACTCCCCACCTCACTCCTGCATTGAAACTCTAGAATTATTATTACCTCATCCTTCACACATACAGGAGGGCACATTGCCCCAGGCCACATACACTTGGTATACAGATGGCAGCTCCTTTCTACATGAAGGAGCCAGAAGAGCTGTCTATAGCCATAGTATTAGACACCGAGGTAGTGGAGGCACAGGCCCTTCCTGCCCATACCACTAACCAGCAAGCCAAACTAATAGCCCTCACCCATGCTTTTCAACTGGCACAGGGGCAATCCCTCAACATCTACACAAATTCCAAGTATGTTTTTCACACCCTCCTGTTCCATACTGCTATCTGGAAGGAATGTGGGCTACTTACCACAAAGGGAGGATCAGTAACTAAAGTAAGCCAGATCATGGCTATGCTAGAGGTCTCCCACCTCCCCACAGCCATTGGGATCATCCATTGCAGGTCCCACCAGACAGATGACTCTATTATCTCTAAAGGAAACAATCGAGCTGATGAGGCGGCTAGAGCTGCGGCCCTTAGGGGCCTAGACTCATCTTATCCTCCCCAAGACATTCTTACACTACAGTCTACATCTTCACCATCACCTTTTGACATCAGCCAAACTCTGTCATACCTTCACAAACTCTTTCATCCTAATAGCCAAGCACTATCTTCCTTTGTTAAAACTCACCTACAGCTCACTCCTGAAGACCCACGTTTCCTAAAATCTATCACTGCTTCTTGTAAAATTTGTCAGACCTCTAACCCCAACTCCAGGTATCGCGGCCTTCCTTTCCCCTCTCATCAGGCTAGAGGTTCCCTCCCTGGAACTGACTGGCAACTTGATTTCACCCATATGCCCACTGTCAGACATGTCAAATACCTCCTGGTCTTGGTTGACACCTTCTCAGAGTGGGTAGAAGCATTTTCCACGACTAATAAAAGGGCTCAGACAGTCTCCGATCTTCTCCTCCGAGAAATCATCCCTGGATTCGGTGTTCTGGTCTCTCTCCAATCAGACAACGGACCTGAATTTACCTCCCAAATTTCCCAGATCCTATCTAAGGCCCTAGGCATCCCCTGGCACTTTCGCATCCCTTACCACCCTCAATTTTCACACAAGGCAGAAAGGATTAACCGCTCCTTAAAAACTACTCTCATTAAACTGTCACAGGAACTTCATCTCGACCGGGAAAAGCTCCTGCCCCTGGCTCTTTTCAGACTGCGAGCTCTCCCCAAGCGACCTCTTCTCATCTCACCTTCTGAGCTCATATACGGGTGCCCAGTTCTAATTCCTGGCTTCTCGCCCAAGCGTTCTCCCCCTTCCAGATCATTTGCTTACCCCATTACTCTCTCATCTTCGCTCTCTCTTGTGGAATTTTGCTGACCATCACCTACCTTGACCACATTCTGCTTACATCAAGACCACCCGTCTTGTCCCCCATCCTAGAGAATGAGGCTTCACTCTGACAGCCAAACCCGACCTCGCTGGATGAGACACCGGATTAGTTGTAGCCTTTTCATCTTTTCCCTGCTGTTCATTTCCATCAAGGGTAGTCCTTACGTCTGGAGATCGAAGTTCGAGAAACATCTGCTGACAACAAGCAGACGTTCCAGATAGGATCAGGAAACTGCTCCATAGCTGGGTGCCAAGAGCCGTTCCAGATTGCCATCATTCCTATATCTGTGTGGCTCCATCCGCATATTATGACCTTTATACCTGTTTTCTCTTTGATCAGACAAAAGATTATTACAGAAAATGCCCAGACAAGTATGGGGACTGCCCATACTGGTCCTGTGAGATACACATGCTAGGGACACAGATTAATCACTTCTTCTATTGGGTCCAAAAGACACTCTTCCTCTACATTCGAGACCCATGGGATCCCAGGTGGGAAATAAGAGTTGCTGGTAAGCTTTACCACAAAACTCAGCCCAGNTCCCAGTAAGTACCATCCACATCCAGAGGCAATATGTCTCAATCGCCCCTTGTCTTATTAATCTTGTCTCTACATTCCTTCAGTGACAATTACAAAAAATTTCTAACCAAACTGTCAATCAGCTCCTGTTACAGGATTACCAGCCACTGCCCATAGATGATTACCAAACGGACTCTGATGGTGAAGACCAGATATACCCTGAAAATTGACGACACCCCTAAACAGCAGGAAGTAGCTTAAGAGACACGACGCCCCTATTCTCTCTTCACCATTGCTTTCCCCTCTCTTTTTCTCCCCTTCTTTTATAATAACAAGAAGGGAGGAATGTTAGCACCAGGATACTCCAAGCCCCGCCTAACCATGTGACCCTTGACCTGTGTTGCCAGGACAATGACCTTCAATCCCACAATCCACTTGGCTCAGTTCCCGCCTTAACTGGTATGACGTCATTTTCTGTATAAAATAGGAAGCCACCCCCTCTTCGCCCTCTCTTCTCTTCCCTTCTCCTCCTCCTCCTCTCTCCCCCCTCTTTCTCTCTCCTCTTCTCTACCCTTCTACCCACTTCGCCACTCCCCCCCCATTCCCGCATAATAAACCTCTCTCACGTGGAACACCTTGCCCTGGTCTGCTGCTTGGTTTATCCGCCCAAATATAAAAATTTAGTTGTTTTCTAGTACTGGAGACTGAACCCAGGGCCTCTCAAGCTCCGAGCAAGCCATCCACCACTAAACCGCAACCCTAGCTCTTTAACATGTGTATTCAAGACAGAGTCTAAGTTGCCCACACTGCATTGGACATTACTCTATACCCCAAATGGGCCTTGAAGTTGTGATCCTTCTGCCTCAACTTCCCAAGCAGCTAGCTGGGTCATGACACGCTTGAAACACCCAACCTGGCTGGAAACAGCATTTAATTTCTACTCACAAGAGACTTGGCAATAAAAGACACACTCAAGATACATCCTGCAGAAGTTAACAGGACCCTACCCTTGCCTCCAAGCCGTCAGGAGAAGGAGTCACCAGAAACATTTGACTGGCATAATTAGATCTTATGATTGGGGTGTGGGAAGCAGACAGCACATCAAAGGTTGTTACAGAGCAGGCGGCCCAGTCAAGATGGTGTGCTTACTCGAACTGAACTTGGGAGAGCTATGGCTCTGCTTTATCTGACATTTTAAAAGCAACCCAAACTGCCATCGGCATGGGAGGGCCAGTTTTCCTATTTTCATAGATACTTTCCATCTTTAACCAGCCAGAGTCTCTTTTTCCTCCCACTAATTCCATTCTAGAAGACCTTCGCTCTAATCTTTTCCTCTTTCCCAATCAGATCTGTTTTGGTTGGTTGGTTGGTTGGTTTTTCGAGACAGGGTTTCTCTGTGTAGCCCTGGCTGTCCTGGAACTCACTTTGTAGACCAGGCTGTCCTCAAACTCAGAAATCCGCCTGCCTCTGCCTCCACCGCCCAGCTCAGATCTGTATCTTAAAACCACCCAACTAACTCCCTCTTCAACTGCATTCCTAAAAGTCACCTCAGACTTCCCTCCATTGTCTGTGCTAGCCAACACAGCAGCCAACTTTAGGCGCTGCGACAAAGTGTATCCCTCCTAAATGGACTAATTCTCAGTCCACGCAGGACGAGAGGCACAGCTGCTGCCACCTGCACCATAACCCCAGCTCCGCCGTCCACGGGAGGCTCACCTTTCGACTGTCTGTGACGTGCACGCTGCGTTTCACCAGCCGGATGGGGAACATCAGCTTTTAATCACGCAGCTGTTGACTGTCCCAGTTCTATCCCTCTCCTGCACACAATACTACTAACTTAAAACAGAAAGAAGAGCACACGGCAGCAGTGTCCCTCGTGCCGAAATCAGAGGTGAGACAGTGTAAGGAAAAAACCCCAGTCCTCAACTTAGTGCTTCTCTTTCTGTGAAAAGTTTCTGGATATTAAGTACTGAAACTCCAAACTGGAAATAAAAGCTCTGGCTCCCAGCCCTCCAGACACAGGAGCTTTTCTAGATCAGCCCCAAGCTCAACCCTTCCTCTCTCCCACCTTCAGAAGGATGTTCCGAAGATAAGCACTCACAGAATAAATATAACACAGCCTTATGCTGTGAAAGGTTTGGGGGGGTTTGTTTGTTTTTTTGTTTTTGTTTTTTGAGATAGGGTCTCATGTAGTCCAGGTTGGCCTCAGCCTCCTTATATAGTTGAATCTGATTCTGCACTCTGGATTCTCCATGTTCTGAAGGCTGGGGTCTAGGCCTGTACCACCACACCCAGTCCATGTCATGCTCAGGAAAGACACCAGGACTTCTTAAATGCTAGGCGAACACTCTACCAACTCAGCTACATCCCCAGCCCTGGGGCAAGATATTCCTCTCAGAAAGTGGATTTGCTGAAGTGCAGAGGCCACGCAACTTGCAGGGCAACACACCAAATGTTGCTAAGTTTGTGTAAAGAGCATTTTGAGCCTCCAGAGGGTTGAATTGATTGCTATCTCCTGGGGCGTTGAGGATTAGAGTACTCAGGCTGTGAAACGGACCTAGCATTCAGCCAGGGCCAGAGGCCAATGCTTCCTCTCTACTGTAAGCAGAGCTTTTTTCAAGAAAATAGAAAAGAGAGAGAGAGAGAGAGAGAGAGAGAGAGAGAGAGAGAGAGAGAGAGAGAGTTTTAGAGTGTTTCTAGAACATCAAGGNTAGAGTACTCAGGCTGTGAAACGGACCTAGCATTCAGCCAGGGCCAGAGGCCAATGCTTCCTCTCTACTGTAAGCAGAGCTTTTTTCAAGAAAATGTGTGTGTGAAAATGAGAGAGAGAGAGAGAGAGAGAGAGAGAGAGAGAGAGAGAGAGAGAGAGAATGTGTGTACACAAATATTTGTACTTTTCAGTCCTGGCCTTAGTTGTACTCAAAGATCCTAAAATGCAGTACTAACCCTGGCTTTTCACAGATAAACAATTAGGAGAAACGATCCCATTATTCAGAAAACTGTTGTATTTGCTACTTGTCTCAAAACAAGGAATGTAGTTAATGCAGCCAGAAACAGCACGTGACCACCAGCCTGGCACAATTAGTGCTTTTCATGCTTCCCATTAACGCCCCCGCCCCCTCCCAGCAGTCCCTAAACCCCTCTCACTCAGCACTCGACCTAGGATTTCAAGTCCCATCACTGGCTCATTTTTCCTCTCAAATTGCAAATTGTCACCCACTTGAAAAGCATCTAGATTTTGGAGTGTCAAAGTCAGCTACTGCATGGAACGCCTTAGTTCCTCGATAGACTTAGCTGCCGGTAGCCGACGGGTCGGGTTTGTTTTGGGGCCTGCTGCTCACTCTCCAGGCCGGACTCGAACACATAATCCTCCCGTCGCAGCCTCAGGGGTGCTGCGCTTACAGGCGTCCTCCCCGAAATTCAGTTTAAAAGGCCGTTTCAATGTGTCCAATTAAAACCACAAACATGGCTGTTCCCTACCGGGAAGAATGACTCAAAGGGGGCTACTTATCTCTTCCCGGTTCCCAGCCCAAACGACGCGCTGACAGGATGGACGCGGTCCCGAACCCGCGGCCTGACGCGCATCTGCAACCGGGGAGGGGCTGCACAGAGCCGGGCAGCCTGCGGCCTTGCTGCGGGAGCGGAGACAAGTTCGGGAAGCTCACCGTCGCTGGAGTTCGCCTGGGCCTCGGCGCTGCCGGCCGCCAGCACCGCCAGGACCAGCAGGCGCAGCCGCCACATCACTGCGGGCCAGGGGCGCGCGGGTCAGGGGCGCGCGGGCCAGGGGCGCGTGCTACCCCGGAGCGCGCGCGCGCATCGCTCTAGCGCGCCGGCTCCGCGCGTGCACCTGCCGCCCCAGCCCCGCCAGGCGCGCGCTTCCGGCACGACGGCCGCGCGCGTCCCCGGCCGGCCCCTGCGGGCGCGCGCCTCCTGCCGGGGCTCCTGGACTCCTCGGTTTCCCTGGGAAGCCGGGGCCCGTGTTCTTGCTTTTGTGACTTTCATTTCTCTCTTCTTCCTTCCTTCCTTTTTTCTTCTTTCTCTTTTCTCCTTCCTCTTTCTGTCTTTCTTTTTTCTTTTCCTTTTATTCCTTGGTTTTTCAAGATAGGGTTTTTCTGGGTAGCCCCAGCTGTTCTTGGAATTCACTCTGTAGACTAGGCTGCCCTTGAACTCAGAAATCCTCCTGCCTCTGCTGGAACTAAAGGCGTGCACCACCACCACCCAGCTACTTTTTGTCAATCTAATCGTGAAAAATAACTCTCTCTCTCTCTCTCTCTCTCTCTCTCTCTCTCTCTCTCTCTCTCTCTCTCTCTCTCAAGACTAGGTCTCTCACAATCCAGAGTGACCTCCAACTGTGATGCAGTAGAGATGTCCTTGAACTTCTGACCTCTTGCTGCTTCCTCCCAAGGGCTGGGAAGATAAACTTGTGCCACTGCAAATGAATTTCATATTTTATTGAGATATTGAGGAACAGTGAGGTGCTCCAAGCCACAAATAGGATTCTTAGTATCTTAAAAGGCACTTAAGAAAAGGGGACCGGGAAAAACTTTTTAAAAAGCAAGCATAACACAAACTCGAGTTAATAATATAACCTGTACCACTCTTTTCACTGAGATGTGTCTCAATGTAAGATACCAGTGACAGCGATGATAGAGACAGATGTAAAATGTGTGAGAAATTGATAACATTTTAAGTGGAAAAGGCAGAATGTATGGTGCGTGTAATTCTGGCACTTTGGAGGCTGAGGCAGGAAGCTTGCTACGAGCAGGAGAACACAGACTCCATACATAGTGAGACTGTTGAAAAATAGTAACGATAAAACCAGTAAACAAAGTAATGTACTGGATAGTACTGGAGTCATTCCTATGCAACACCACCTACAGCAGTGGTTCTCAACCTTCCTACTGCTGCGGCCCTTTAATGCAGCTCATGTTATGGTGACCCCAACCATAAAATTATTTTTGTTGCTACTTCATAACTGTAATTTTGTTATTGCTATGAATCATAAATATCTGTGTTTTCCAATAGACTTAGGTGACCCCTGTGAAATGATTTTTTGCCCCCACCAAAGGGGTTGAGACCCACAGGTTGAGAACAGCTGACTTAAAGTATCCTTGTGTCTGCAGTATGGGTGTGCTCTGAAAGTCAGCATGAAGGGACCCATCACTTCCAGGTAAGGGTAACAAAGGGATACAAACATCCCAAGTTGTCATATCACACACATTAAACACATGCCTGCTTCTTTCAAGTATCAGCTACACTCCTTGTGCTTCCTTATTGTTTAATTATGATTAATTATTTTGGTTTTGTGAGACGCAGTCTTGGGCCTTTCATTGGTAGCCTAGGATAGCCTAGAATTCACTACGTGGCCCAGGCTGGCCTCAACCTCCTGCTGCAAAGAACCCCTGTTTGTGCTTAAGAGCCCTTTGCAAAATAAAATAAGATAAAATAAAATAATAAATAAAGGAGTCCAGTGCTTGGTTTTTTTGTTTGTTTGTTTAGAACAACATTGGAGGTTTGTTGCTTCCTGCAGCAACTGTCTACGCTACTACAGCTGACCTTAGGGCTGCTTTTGAAGTGTTTGCTGAGAACCATGGGGGGAAAAATTGTCTCTTCTAAGCAAAAATATCCTTGAAAACTCACAACCTCAATCTGAACTTCTCAAATCTCCTGTGTGTTGTTGAAGAGTCGCGCCAGCCCACGCAACAGAAGATCATTCAGGGATTGCCGGGTTTCATTATGGACTTGTCTGGGACAGCTGCCTTGCTTTTTTTTTTTTTTTTTTTCCTGTATTTGATTTTTAGGTTCATGTATAAAGGTGTTTTGTCTGAATAAGTATTAGTGCACCAGGTGCACGCAATGCCTGAGGAGGCCAGAAAGGGGGCTTTGAACCCCCTGGAACTGGAGTTACAGATGGCGTGAGCTGCCCTGTAGGTGCTGAGAATTGAACCCAGGTCCTCTGTAAGAGCTACCAGTGCTCTTAACAGCTGAGCCATCTCTCCAGTCCTTTATTTATTTATTTATTTATTTATTTATTTATTTCAATAGGAATTCAGGAGAGGAAGAGTGAAGATGGCTCAGTCAGTAAAATGCTTGCCACAAAAGTAATGAGGACCTGAGTTTTATCTCCAGAACTCATGTATGTGTCAGTGCACACTATAACCCCAGCAGGCAGGGAAAAGGCAGACACGGGGGGGGGGGGGGGGGGGAGAGCCTTGGGGCTGGTTGGCCACCAGTACAGCTGAATCAATCTCAAGCTCCAGATTCAGTAAGAGACCCTGTAGAGAGTCACTAAGAAAGACACTTGACATAACCTGGAACATGGGCACACAGATAAATACAGAAAATAAAAACATTAAAAGTAAATTATCTTAGACCAGGAGGGGTGGGCTGGATGGATGACTGAAATTAAGAGCATACACTGCTCTCCCTGAGGACCTAAGTTTGATTCCCAGCACCCACATCAGGTGCATGTAACGCCAGCTGCCGAGAGATCTGATGCCTCTGACCTCTGTGGGGGCTTGCACTCATGTGTGTGTGCCCCCATCCTCCCACCCCACATAATATATAATTAAAATAACAAAAACAAGTTTTTTTATGAAAGAAATTCAGGAAGAATTTGCTAAGCCAAAAGGAAAGGAAGAGCCCATAGAGAAAAGGATAGATAGATTTGACTGCATAAGTGATTCTGTAAACATTAGAAACCAAACAACCCGAGGCCACCAATCAGAAAGAGTGGATCCAAAGGCAGACATCCACAAAGCACACAAGGGGCTCACCACAAGTGATAAAACAAAAAACCAAATCCACACATCAGGCTTGGGGCTCATGCCTCTAATTCTAACACTGAGGAAGTAGATACAGGAGGATTGCCATGAGGTCAAAGCCAGTCTGGGTTAAATAGTCAGGCCGTATCTCAAACAAACAAAGAAACAAAAACAAGGCAGTGTTCTAACATAAGTAAACTGTACAATTCTTTTAAGCATATTGTATAGAAAAACTTTTCCTCAATCACTGCCCCTTGACCAAAAAATACTTTATTTATATAATTTTGGTGTAATTCCATTTTAAGTATATAACTAGATAGCAAAATTAGCATAAGCTGGACCATGGTGGTACATGTCTTTACAGGCACTCAGGAGGCAGAGGCAGGAGGATTTCTGTGAATTCCAGGCCAGCCTGGTCTACAGAGTGAGTTCTAGGACAGACAAGGCTACACAGAGAAACTCTATCTTGAAAACAACAACAAATTAGCTTCAAAAACTGGGTGAGTAAAATGGTTCAGTGGTAAAGGCACATGTTGCCACACCTGATGATGTCGGCTTCATTCCTGGGGCCCATGTGGTAGAAGTCAGATTGCCTTCTGACTTCAACTGTGGTATACGTGTACCCTCAACACACACACATAAAATAAGTAAGTAAGTAAATAAAATGTAAAAATGAAATTTTAAATCAGTGTCAAGAAATGTTCAAGCTGTTGTTTGTAACAAAAGACACGTGCCTGATTTTAGGCCCTGACCTGATAACGGGTTATAGCCATCTAGTAGAGTCCCGTGCGGCCCTCGGTAATGTTTCAGAAAGTAACTGACTCATTTGAAAGGTTTAGGAAAGGGCAATTGTGAAGCAATGCACACACCCTGTAAAAATATGCATTTATAGTTAAATTCACAGAAAGATAGGATTCAAGTATATCATATGTAACCAATATTTAAAATGCTAACAAGTGATTGCATTGATGGTTTTTCTCTGTACATTTCTATATTAAAATGCTATATGTAGGATCTGTGTCTATTGAATAAGAAAATATGATTTTAAGAGATACACCTGATTTTTAATGCTTCGTTATAAAAACGCATTGTCTGTCTAAACAAGACCCAGAGGTTCTCAAAAGACTGCTATTTCTTTGTAAAGAACAGAGCAGAGTCACAGGAACAAAACTCTGCATGAACCGTGCTAAACTAAGGGCTTAATCCAAGAGGCAGCTGAGGCAAGGGGAAGTTATTAGAGACAAAATTAGGAGAGTTACATCAGACATTTTGAAACAGTGGTCCGTGGCCTTAACGGTTAATAAAAAGTGGTGACTGAAGTGTCACTCTGAGGGGACAGGCTTATGTCCTTGTATAAGAATATTTTTAAAACTGTGTCTGTCTGTGTGTGCAGGTACGCATGTATCTGTCTGTGTGTGTAGGTGCACATGTGCCTGGGTGTGTGGGTGCACATGTGCCCATGTGTGTAGGTGCACATGTGCATGGAAGCTGGTGGCGAATCTTGGTGTTGTTCCTCAGGAATCCCTGTTGGTTTTTCATTTGCTTTTGTTTTTTCGAGACAGGGTTTCTTTATGTAGCTTTGGCTGTCCTGGAACTTGCTCTGAAGACCAGGCTGGCCTCAAACTCAGAACTCTGCCTGCCTCTGCCTCCCAAGTGCTGGGATTAAAGGCCTGTGCCATCACTATCCACCGTTTGTTTGTTTTTATTTTTTAGGATGTAGTCCCTCCCGGATCTGGGGCTCATCCATTTGGCTAGGTTATCTGTTCACCCTCAGAGATCTCCACAGCTTCAGGAAGCTAATTATTTCCATTTAAAATGTATGCAAACATTTAGCCAGGCAGTGGTGGCATAAAGCCAGGCGCCTTTAATCCCAGCACTCAGGAGGCAGAGGCAGGAGGATCTCTGAGGTCGAGGATAGCTTGGTCTACAGAGCATGTTCCAGGACAGCCAGGGCTACAAAAAGAAAACCCCGTTTCAGAAGACAAACAAGCAAACAAAAATGTATGCAAACATTTGAGACGTGTCGGGAGGAAAGGCTCTGATTAGACTTTGGATGTTAGGATTCTTCCAACAGCCCACATACTCCAGACTTGTTCCTCAGAATGTTACTACTGGAAGGTGACCAAAACTTTAAGAGTATATTCTAGGAGAGACCACCTTATGTGACTGGGGTGACCCTTGAAGGGATAATGGAGTTCTGGCCTCTCCTCTCTCTCCTTTTGTGTCCTGGCCATAAACTGAGTTCCACCATGTGATTTGCTGGTGCTGGCCTAATGTAACAAGGCTAATCAATAACAGGCGACAGCCTCCAAAGACACTAGTAAGATATCTTTTGTTGACTGGTTGATTATCTCAAGTCATACTACAGTATCAAAAAGCTAACAGAGACCCATTGCTTTAACAGGACTCTTCAAACAGTCCAAAGATAAGCTGTGAAAGCCAGTGGCTGGGGGCTTTGGCTGAAGTAGGTGGACCTGGCAGAAGGCTCAGGGATATGAGTAAACCTTGGCTAAGAATCTTAGTATTGCAGCATGGCTTGTCTTGAGGTGACCCCATTGAAGCATGGGTTGTCTTGAGGTGACCCATTGCAGCATGGGTTGTCTTGAGGTGACCCCATTGCAGCATGGGTTGTCTTGAAGAGGCCCCATTGTAGCGTGGGATGTCTTGAGGTGGCCCCATTGCAGCATGGGATGCCTTGGGGTGGCTCCTGTACTGCAGGCAGCTCTCTTCTATGGGGCCGGCAACCTCAGACTCTTAACCAAGTGGGATAAGTTGCAGCCTATGGTTACTGAACATCTGTTTTAAGTGTTCCTTCAGAGATGTTTAACCAAGATGGCATGGGTGCTCAGCATGTAAAGGTGTTTGCCGAACAAACCTGACAACCTGAGTCCAGTCCCTAAGACTCACCCATAATAGAGAATGATTCTACAACGCTCTTCGACCTTCACCTGTATGTGTGGCATATACACACACACATATCACATACACACATACATAATGCACACACACAATACAGAATTTTAAAATGTTTTCATATTTTTTCTTTTTGCTTTTGTATAGAGAAATTTTTTAAATTTATGTTATATAGGGGAGTTTTGTCTGTGTGTATATCTGTGTGTCTGTCTGTGTGCATGTCTGAGTTTTTTCTGTATGCAAGATGTGCACTGACCCACCCAGCTTTTTGGTTTTTTTTAGACATGGTCTCACTATGTAGCTCTGGCTGCCCTGGAATGGGATGTATAGAACAAGCTAGTCTCAGACTAAGAGATGCAAGTAGCAGGATTAAAGTCAAGTGCTACCAAACCTAACTGTCGATTTCATTTGTAAGAGGAAGTGCAAGACCTGTGGAGGTTCCCAGTTTGACCACAGGGGTAAAGTACACGGTTGGTGGAAATGAAGACAGATGTGAAACACAAGTGGAACTTGCTATAGGCGAGTGGGAAAAAAAATCCCAGAAGCTGAGATCCTCAAAATCATTTCCTCGATTTCAAAATGCCCTTCCATCTACTAGAATTTTAAATCCCAAAGTCGTGTGTTAACAGGATTTGAGACCTTTGGAAGGTGACTGGGATCTTCAGAGCCCCTTAAGGGCCCATTCACACATGGATGGGCTATAATGTGATTGACATGTGCTCTCTTGCCCTGCCTTGTAACAGGCCCAGATCTTAGCACAACTTACTCTATCATTCAGGGCATAAAACTGAGCATGTAGGCAGCACCACCTGCCAAAACAAAAACAAAAAAACTAATCTATCAAAGTCCATAGTTCTGGGAAAGTCCGTACATGTACTAACCTTGCTTTTTGGCTTCTGTAGTTACACTTCTACCCAACTATTTTTGTTAACTGAGTCATGTCAACTCAAGATACGAATTTTGTGCTAAAAAGTTCACCCTGAGGAAGGCTGGGATACTGAATACCCAGTATAGTCGATGGCTGGCTAATCACGACTCTGTTGGCTTAAACCACATCTGAGGAGTCTTCTCTGGTGGATACCTCACAACAGCCTCCTCTGGTATGTCCTCCTCTGTTAGGATTCACCAAGAAGGCTCTCTCACGATGATAGTCCACCTCGATAGTGGACTTCCCAGCCTCCAGAACACTGGAGGGAGTAACCGTTCTTTATAATTGCTTGTCTGTGCTATTCAGTTGTAGCAACAAAAAAACAGGCTCACATACCCACCCACCTCCAACTCCAGAAATGATCGTCCTGGAAACTATGGTAAACAGTTTGTCTGAGTTCCACAAACCAGGTATTTGCAGATTCAGGACTCACTTCCCATCAGACTATCCCCAGGCTAAAAGAAATAACCTTTCTGCTATCACCCTTCACACAGAAAACTGTCAGGAAGCCCCAGTCCTAAACTTAAATTCTGAAGCTGATCTTTCTTAAGACTGAACCTGCCTAACTTACTTATTTTCCTGGAACCTCTCTGCTGACCAGTCTTTCCCTTTCCTCTCAGTCTGTGCTGACATCGCACCTCCTACCTTCAAATGCTCTTCTTCCTCCTTTTCACAGAGCTGTTTAATGCTTTCCACTCCCCCCAGGCACTCCTACTCAGAATTAAAGCACTAATCTAGTCTCCAGTTGGGTAAGCACCTCCTGCCCCAAACTTATTAGCCACCCTTTTCTAGCCATTTTGATTTCCTGGAGAATGTTAATCTCTCGAATTTAAATGTTGTGAATGGCTGGCTGCGAGTATGCTTTGTGGTATACCTGGAAAGTAAAAGCAAAGGAAAACAAGAGTTCCAGATAATGCAAAACAAACAAACGAACGAACAAAAACAAAACCCCTCACAAACAAAACACATTCCAGGCCAGCCAGGACTACACAGTGAGGCATAGCCTCGTCAGAGCTAACGGACAGGAGCCTTCACAGGCTCGCTCCAGCGTAGACGCGGACCCGCAGCGGCTCTGCCTGCACGCGTCCCTCCTCCCACACAGCGGCCCCGGATCCCACACGCCTGACGTCCGCAGGCCGCAGGCCGGCCCCGCCCCTCCCCGGCAGCGTGCTACCTTAACCACGCCCCTCAAGGAGGAAGCCCTGTGATTGGGCCGGAGGCGTCATAAATTGGCCAATCGCTGGCGCTCGGGGAGCTTTTGCGCACCCTTGCGTGCGCGGTGATCATGGCGGATCGACTCACTCAGCTGCAGGACGCTGTGAACTCGGTGAGGGCTTTCCTCTGCTCGCCGGCCTTGCTTTTCTGACGGGGAGAGAGGAGGAAGGGGCGAGGCGAGGCCCCGGGGAGCGCGCAGATTGGGGTCGCCGCGGGCGGCGCGCCCGAGAGGCCTGGGTCTCACGTAGGCCACAGGGCGGGGTCTGAGGAGACGGGCCTGTCCTGAGGGGGCACCCGGCCGGGCGGCCGGTCCTGAGGGGAGGTCGGAGCCGCGAGTCTCTCCTGAGGGCGTGGGGGACCCAGGGCCTCTGCTGAGGTGCGAACTTGAGGAAGGGAACGAGTGGCCTCTAATAAGGAGGGGACCCGACGGCCTCTCCTGGGGAGACTCCAGGTCCGCCGCCAGGTAGCCAGGAAGCGAGTACTCAGGTTCCAGGGATGCTTCTGGAACTTCCTTTGTGGGGCAAGCACTTTTGTGTATACCCCTCCCTCGCGTTTCAATTTCAACCCGCCAAACGGATCCCACCTGTGATCCCACCCATGAGGCTGAGACAGGAGGATTGCAGTGAGCTCCGGGCCAGCCTGAGCTCCAGTTTGATAGCCCATCTCAGAAAACAAAACACACAAGACCACAACAAAGTGTTGAGTGTTTTTTGGTTGGTGTATGAGTGACCAGGGTGTGAGCTTGCCTTGCTTTCTGGAGGCCGTGACTCCTCTGCTCGTGGCAACTCTAGCACCAATCCTTGGAGAGTAACATCTTCTAGAGGAGTCCAGATCCTGGTTTCTCCATTTCTTTGCATTCGTTTAAGTCCGCTTTACGATCTTCTCTAAGAGGCTCTTGCAGGTGAAGTGAAGCTCTTGCAGCATGTACCACATAACAATGAATGTACACAAGGGAGATTTTTGTTTTGTTTTGAGGTGGTCTCACTGTGTAGCTCTGGCTGACCTGCACACTGTGGAGACCAGGTTGGCAGTTAAAAACAAAAAACAGCCCAGGAATCTAAATCTACAACAAAGCTCCTGAAAACTGCTAGCTTCTCCAACTTCATCCCCTCTGGCTGTTATTCTGGCACAATTGTACATGAGTGGGAAGCTAAATACTGAGGGTGGAATGGTGACCCACACCTTTAATTCCTGTAATCCCAGCACTTGGGAGGCAGAGGCAGGTGGATGTCTGAG
>NC_034591.1:161107204-161125952 GCF_900095145.1 Mus pahari
CCTGGAACTCACTTTGTAGACCAGGCTGGCCTCGAACTCAGAAATCTGCCTGCCTCTGCCTCCCGAGTGCTGGGATTAAAGGCGTGTGCCACCATGCCCGGCTGTTTTCAGCTCTTAAGAACTAAAGTAGATTGGAACACAGCAATATTAACATTTGTTCTGCCATCTGGAAACTCCATGAGTATATAAGCTATGTCATGTTCATTTCTATAATATTTATATGCAGTACTTGTCATGGAGTTGGTTTTTCAATACATATTTTTGAACAGATTAATAATGGGTCTTGAATGAATTTACAGGCCAGAACACATAGCTACTGTATTGAATAAATTTGATTTATATTTTTCTTTCTTCTGACAGTGCTGCTAAATAGAATACTGCAACTTAGAAAGCCAACCAGGTTAGCTTTTCAATGGCAATTCAGACTTTTGTCATTGAAATAATGACAGCAAAACAATAGAAATGTTTATTGGTTGGAAATAGTAAATGAGGTTTCAGGGGTTAGGACTAGTGAGAGAACATGTGTTTAGTTTGTTACATTCTCAAATTACTTAAATGCAATGCTTTTTAGTTTTGCTTCTTTTGAGGCAGAATCTTATGTAACTCTGGCTGGCCTAGAACTGTCCACATAGTCCAGGATGGCCTCAAACTGACAGATCTGACTGCCTCTGTCTCTGCCTCCCTCATGCTGGGATCCATCATGCCCCAGTAACAAATAAATTTAAGCAACAAGATTACAACTTGAATCTTGAAGAATACATTTCTGATAACTAACAGTAAAAAAAAAAAAAAAAAAAAAAAAAAAAAGTTTTTCATGTAGTACAAACTGGCCTCAAACTTCCTTATATAGTTGAGGATGACAACCTTGAACTGCTCTTCCTTGCCTCCATCTGATTATTGGGTTCCATGTATATGCTGTTACTCCTAGATTTTTGTTCAGTACTGGGGATCTAATTCAAGAATCTGAGGGTATCCTTGAAATTCTTATCCATCCTCCTGCCTCCAGGGCCTGGGATTACAGGTGTGTACTACCACCAGCAGTGCTACGGATCAAACCCAGGGCTTCATGCATGCTGTGCAAACAACTTTGTGTATGTATGTTTGTGTGTGGTTTTAAGTGTGTGTGTGTGTGTGTGTGTGTGTGTGTATGTGTGTGTGTCTGTGGTATATGCAGGTGCTCTTAAGCTGTGTACATTTAATGTAGAGACCAGAGTTGTCTAAGATTACCTTATCTATCTATCTATGAATGACAAAGTCTCTCAATGAGCCAAAAGTTCACGTTTTTTCAACTAGATTAGCTGACCAATGAGAATTTAGGGTCTCTGTTGTGGGTGCGGGGGAACCAAATTTGTGTTCTTGTGCTTACATAACATCTACCTAACCCTTATTTTATTTGTTTGGTGGTTTTATTTTTTAAAATTAGCATATGGGGCTGGAGAAATGACTCAGGAAAGAGCTTGGCTGTTCTTTCAGAGGATCTGGGTTTAACTCCCAGCATCCACATAGTGATTCACAACCATCTAAAATCTCCTCCCAGATGATCTGATGACCTTTGTGGGCACTGAATACTCATGGTCCACATGTCACAGAACACCCATACACATAAATAAACAAATAAATAAACAAACAAAATGGTTTAGGAGGCTGGCAAAGTGGCTCAGCTCACTAAGTAAAGACACTTGGGACCCACACTGTAGAAGAAAAGAACAGACTCTTGCAACAGTCATTTCTCTTTGGTATCTCAGGGTCTGTTGAGTTATGATTTGCAGGAGTCTTTTTCTTCTTTTTAATGTGTATGAGGGGTTTTTGCTACATGTAAGCATGTGTACCATGTGGGTGCCTGGTGCCTCAAGAGGCCAGAAGAGGACATCAGGTCTCCTGAGATTTTATAGTTATAGTTGTGAGCTGCCATGCGGGTTCTGGGGGTTGAATCCAGGTCCTCTGCAAAAGCAGCCAGTGCTCTTAGCCATTCAGCACCTGTTTCTCTATTGTAGTTTGTATATCTGCTGGGATGGAGATCTGGTTTTATTTGTGAGCAGCCTTTTCTTGAGAGATCAGTCTCCAGAGCCAGTCAGAACAAATCATTTGGCTGAGACTTTGGTTTTATTGTGTAGTACACCCTGGCTGGCCTTGAGCTCAGAGATCAGCCTGCCTCTGCCTCTCAGGTGCTGGCATTAAAGGCATTCGACACTGATTCTTCTTCTTCTTCTTTTTTTCTTTCTTTGGTTTTTCCGAGACAGGGTTTCTCTGTATAGCCCTGGCTGTCCTGGAACTCACTTTGTAGAGGCTGGCCTCGAACTCAGAAATCTGCCTGCCTCTGCCTCTCGAGTGCTGGGATTAAAGGCGTGTGCCACCACGCCCGGCATGTATTGATTCTTTAAGCTAAGTTTCTTTGTATGATTAAACCATTTAATCCAACTAGATGTAAATAGATCCCTGGAAGAGTGAGAGTTTTAGCTGCACAATCTGTTATTGTTAGTAATAATGGGCTCGTTTTCCTGTGTCTGAGGAGTTTGCATAGAGATCATTGTTATGAGAAGATTGTTGCCATTCTTAATAAAATCCTTAACACTGAAAACTCTTTGTAACCTCGACTTTTTCCTTTTGGTCAAGCTTGCAGATCAGTTTTGTAATGCCATTGGTGTGTTACAGCAGTGTGGTCCTCCTGCCTCTTTTAGTAACATTCAAACAGCAATTAATAAAGATCAACCAGCCAATCCTACAGAAGGTGAGGTCTGCTTCGTTTAACTAACATTTTCTTCTACAATTTATAGCTTCTTTGTAAAAATTTTACTGTGGTTAGAGTATGTTACTATAAGTTTTGCCATAAATGATTTTTTTTTACATGTATTTATTTGGTATATATGTGGGTGTGCCTGCCATAGCAAACATGCAAGAGACCAAAGGATCTGGAGTAATTTCCTCCTTCCATTATTTGGGTTCTGGGAATCAAGCTTAGGTCTTAAGACTTGGTGGCAAGTGTCCTTGTCTGCAAAGATATCTCATTGATCCAGGAATGACTTAGCAGTATAATTTATAAGCCTCAGAATATAATTCTGTTTATGTCCAATAGTGTTACTTCCTTAGAGGAAACTTGTATGAGCTAAGTTGACATCTCATCTATGGATTCCTTTCCTTAACATACCAAAATGTCCTAATAAATAAAATGACGTTATGCTAATTCCCAATTTGAAGTAATAGTAAATGTATAGATAGTATTGACATGCTAAAATTATATTTTCATAATTGGAATTATATGGAAAACTTAGCTGAGCTTTTCCTATTGATCTTATAATTTCTACTTATGAAAGTGTAAGATTCTGATAATTTAACTTGATGGGGTTTTTTTTTTTTTTTTTTTTTCAGAGTATGCCCAGCTTTTTGCAGCACTGATTGCACGAACAGCAAAGGATATTGATGTTTTGATAGATTCCTTACCCAGTGAAGAGTCTACAGCTGCTTTACAGGTAAAATTCTTCTGATAAAATTACTAGGGGCTGGAGAGATGGCTCAGTGGTTAAGAGCACTGACTGCTCTTCCAAAGGTCCTGAGTTCAAATCCCAGCAACCACATGGTGGCTCACAACCATCTGTAACAAGATCTGACACCCTCTTCTGGTGTGTCTGAAAACAGCTACAGGGTATTTACATATAATAAATAAATAAATCTTTTAAAAAAAATTACTAGTAGTAGAGAACTTTGAAGTAAAGGAGGTTATGATATTCAATTTAATATTAAATTTTAAATGGGAGGTATTTGAAGCTTTATTTGATTTTTGTGAGTTTTTTCTTTTCATTCCATTTTATTTTATTTTTTGTGGTCAAATCTAAGATCTCACATACTAGGCCAATACTCTGTCTCTGAGCTATAACTTCAGGCTTACTTGGGAGTTTTGTTAACTAAGCTAGCACAGCCTCTGGAAGATTGTGCTGTAAGGTTGTCCAATTTTGACTTAAAAGAAGATCAGGTGTGTTCAAGGTGGTGTTGACATTGAACAATTTAATCTTTGCCAGAAGACTCCTACCTAACTTTGTTTAACTAGCAGAGTGAGTGGAGAATGGCATTCTGAATGTGGAATAAAACAATGTCTTCAAGTAGTACAAGCAGAGCATACATATACACCTATATATTCTCATTGAAAATTGGTCTTCTAATAAGTCAGACAGAAAAAATTAAGTTGATAGAATACCTGCTACTAAAGATAAAACACAGTGGTTGGAAAGGCATTCTGATTTAAAAATGAATACTTGTATTTAGTTTCTGTTCATTTTATCTCTGAATATATTAACATTCATGTCTTACAAAGGCTGCTAGCTTATATAAGCTAGAAGAAGAAAATCACGAAGCTGCTACATGTCTGGAGGATGTTGTTTATCGGGGAGACATGCTTCTGGAGAAGATCCAAAGTGCACTTGCTGACATTGCACAGTCACAGCTGAAGACCAGAAGTGTTACCCATAGTCACTCTCTCCCAGACTCATAGCATCAACAGCTAAGATGTGACAGAGAAAAGAACTGTTTGAATGGCATTAAGAATGCTGCATCAGACGTAAGCCCTATCAACAGCTATAGAACATCATATACTATGACTGTGTTGCCCTTTTTTTTTAGCTAGTTTTCATTGTGTTTTGTTTTCACTCTCGATAAATAAAAAGCTTTAAAATTGCCACTGAATCATCTTCAAACATCATTATACCATTTTTTATCTGACTAGAATTTTCAGGATAGATACTGTACTAATAATGTTTATGATATAATTAAACAGATATACAATAAATCTCTGTTGTTTTGTGTATGTGGTTTTTGTTTGTCCTTTTTTGTGCAGTGCAGAGATGGAACCCAGATCTTGTGCATCTTGTGTATGCTAGGTAAGCGCTTTGCCACTGGGCCATACTTCCTCCAGTTCTGACTTTTATAGTATTATTGTAGCCCTTCCACAGATCAAAATAACCTTAAAGGCCAACTTCCTCCAGTTCTGACTTTTATAGTATTATTGTAGCCCTTCCACAGATCAAAATAACCTTAAAGGCTATATAAAGGTGTTCAATTTAGATAGGTGTCCTGCCTCTTTAGAAGTGGCACCATATAATTTGTACTTTGAGCAAAAGTTTCTGAAAGTGTTTTTTGGTTTTTCGAGACAGGGTTTCTCTGTGTAGCCCTGGCTGGCCTGGAACTCACTCTGTAGACCGGGCTGGCCTCAAACTCAGAAATCCGCCTGCTCTGCCTCTCAAGCGCTGGGATTAAAGGCGTGCGCCACCACACCCGGCTTCTGAAAGTGTTTTGAAGAAACAACTAGAGCCAATAGGAAATAGTCATCTGTTCATCTGTGGAAAGTTTTCTTCTAGTTTACCTCTACCTTTGTCTTGACAAAGATGATTTTACTGTCCATGGAATTCTAACGTCATTGTGAGAGTTTTTCCATCCTAAACCATGTTTTAATAGTTTTTACCTACATTCTCCATATGCTTAATTTATATGTCTTCATAGTGAGTTACATTTCTTGAATTGTTAATTCTTTCTCGCTCTCTGTACCTGAAATTACTTCTGACATTTAAAAAGTTTTATCAGGTTTATTCATTTTATGTATTTTGCCTGCATTTGTAAATGTGCACCATCCTTTAGAGGTTGGAAGAAAGGCATCAGATCCCCTGGAACTGGAGTTATGGTGATTTGTTACCAGACTGTGGGTGCTGGAAATCGAAGCCTGGTCCTTTGCAGGACCAACAAGTGCTCTTACTCTAAACCGTCGTGTGTCCAGCCCTCTTTCTGATCTTACTAACAAGTAAACCTTTACTGTTGTAATTTAATCAGCATACTTCTACTGTACATCAGTATGTGTGTACATACATACACATAAGCTACCTATCAGTATAGACAGCAGTAATAGTAATGTTTTTGAGTTTGTTTTTACTGATATTTGTATCAGCATTTGCAACTGTGATTACCCATCTTCCTCTTGGATCTCACTGTCTGTTGTGGTCCAGAGTCTTATGTTTCTGAAGAAGAACCTTAAGAAAGATATTCAGAGCATTCTGACCCATCATTTCCTTTGGAATCAAGCTCTTTATGGTTCTTGAAAAATACTGTGTTTCAAAGTTCAGCAGCACTAGCCCTAGCTATAAAAGTTATAACAACTTACTGGCTAAGCATAGATAATTTTTAACTTTTTTTCGTTGTTATAACACTTTCTGTGACAGTCATTTTTTATTAAATCTCATAAGTCCTGTCAATAGAATATTGCCCTTGTATAGGGGAGAGGGGCATTGGTCCTTATCTCCTACTTGAATTTAAGAAGCTGTACTGGTTGGTTTTGTGTGTCAACTTGACACAAGCTGGAGTTATCACAGAGAAAGGAGCTTCAGTTGGGGAAATACCTCCATGAGATCCAGCCTTGGGACATTTTCTCAATTAGTGATTAAGGGGGAAGGGCCCCTTGTGGGTGGAACCATCTCTGGGCTGGTAGTCTTGGGTTCTATAAGAGAGCAGGCTGGGCAAGCCAGTAAAGAACATCCCTCCATGGCCTCTGCATCAGCTCCTGCTTCCTGACCTGCTTGAGTTCCGGTCCTGACTTCCTTTGGTGATGAACAACAGTATGGAAGTGTAAGCTGAATAAACCCTTTCCTCCCCAACTGCTTCTTGGTCATGATGTTGTGCAGGAATAGAAACCCTGACTAAAACAGGAGCCATTTCATTGTGAACATCTTTTACTATTATTCCTGACAACAACCATTAGGGTCTTTTAAAGATGATATTGTTCTCTCAACAATGATTTTTAAATTTATTTTTATAAGTGTTTGCCTGCATTTATGTCTGTATATCTTGTGTGTACCTGGTATCCCCAGAGGCTAGAAATGGGTATTAAATCTGGAGCTGGAATTACAGATAGTTGGAAGCCACCATAATAGGCATTGGAAACTGAACCCAGGTCCTTTGCAAGAGCAGCCAGTGCTCCTAACTGCTTAGCCATCTCTCCCATTCCAACGATGATCTTTGTTTTTCAAAAACCTTTAAAGAGAGTGTGTCCTCTGGATCCTTCCAGAGGATATGGGGTAAGTTGTACATAAGTAACTAATGTCTCTATCCCCTGGAGTCTTGGCCTGCCTTTCTCTGTATATTAAGAATATTCTGGCACCTTGTTTCCATTAACACATCCTTCTGACTAGATAATTTTTAAGAAGCCAAGTGACTACATGTGAGAAGTGAACTTTCTCCATGGGCTATCATTTACTATAAGACATTAAGGCCTTTCATTTAGGGGCTGGAGAAATGGCTCAGCAATTAGTGCTGGCTGCTTTTCCAGAGGTCCTGAATTCAATTCCCAGTAACCACATGGTGGCTCACAACCATCTGTAATGTTATCAGATGCCCTCTTCTGGTGTTCATGAAGAGAGCTGTATGTACTCACATACATAAATTTTTTTTTTTTTTTTTTTAAAAAAAAGACCTTTCATTTAGTGGTATCAGAACAAATCCAGATTTCTGTCCCTAAGGGTCTGTCTGTCCTATTTTTAATTGTACCAAGATTACTAGTAAGGAATTATTTGTAAAGGAATATAGCCATGAAAATGAGACCTATAGGTATTACAGTAATGAATGGTTTGGTCAGGGAATTGTCGCACTCACAAAATTCACAAAAAGAGCCGGGGGGAGGGGTAAAGGATCAAAAGGAAAAAGACAAATAATACCATCCTAAAGATGTGTACAGGCATTTATAAGATTGTGAGAAATGTGGCATTACACAGAACATAAAGGAAAACTTTGGGAAGAGTCTTGTGAAAACTGCTGGGCTTAGACTTTGCTGCCCGTGTAGAAACTGCTACCTTATCATTGGCATAGAGCCAAGTCTCTGATGCTATCTTAGTCAGGGTTTCCAGTCCTGCACAAACATGAACAAGAAGCAAGTTGGAGAGAAAAGGGTTTAGTCAGCTTACACATCTACATTACTGTTCATCACCAAAAGAAGTCAGGACTGGAACTCAAGCAGGTCAGGAAGCAGGAGCTGATGCAGAGGCCATGGCGGATGTTATTACTGTCTTGCTTCCCTTGCCTTGCTCAGCTTTCTTTCTTATAGAACCCAGGGCCACCAGCCCAGGGATGTCACCATCTACCATAGACCCTCCCACCCTTGATCACTAACTGAGAAAATTCCTTACAGCAGGATCTCATGGAGGCATTTCCTCAAGGGCGACTCCTTTCTCTGTGATCACTCTAGCTTGTGTCAAGCTGACACACAAAACAAGCCAGTACACTGCTCACTGAATAACTTGTGCTTCAACAATTGGAGCCTATAACATCTTGCAGCACTTGCCACTGCCTTGTCACAGAATTCCTTTCATCAGCCAACTCTAACCACGGTAACATTAAATAGATGTATGTAATACTATGCAGGGCTTGGTCACACACACACACACACACACACACACACACACACACACACACACACACACTTAATCCCAGCACTTAGGAAGCAAAGACGAGCAATCTCAGAGTTTGAGGCCAGCCCGGTCTACAAAGTGAGTTCCAGGAAAGCCAGAGCTACACAGAAACCATGCCTTAAAAAAAAAAAAAAGTGTGTATGCAGTATGTAATACCAGAAAAAAAAGTGTCAGCATGGACACTTCATGAAGTTAGAGAGTTTTATTTGTATTTTTGATGGTGGTGGTGTGTGACTAAAAATTGAATTCAGAGCCTTGTGCTTCTCGAAGAATCTACCTCTGACTTAAATCCACAGAACTTTTTTGACTGTTAATTTTGAGATCATGTCTCATCAAGTTGCACCTGATGTCACTGAGCCCAAGCAGGCCTTGAATTTGCCATTTTCTGCACCTCCTTAGTAGCTAGGAGTAGAGATCTATACTGCCTGGGCCAGCTGAAGTTACTGATTTCTTATGCAAGTTTTTGTTTGTTTTTGTTTTGTTTTATGTTTTGAGACAGGGTCTCTACATAGTCTTGGTTATCCTGAAACTATGTAAATGAGTTCTCTTGAAAGAGTAGTCAGTGCTCCCAAATATTGAGCCATCTCTCCAGTCTCAACAGTGATTTTTGCTTTTAAAAGCCTTTGAG
Source organism: Mus pahari (assembly GCF_900095145.1). Classification (NCBI taxonomy): domain Eukaryota; kingdom Metazoa; phylum Chordata; class Mammalia; order Rodentia; family Muridae; genus Mus; species Mus pahari. The sequence continues at coordinate 161,116,268 of NC_034591.1, forward strand.
CCGAGTGTGTTGGCGCACGCCTTTAATCCCAACACTTGGGAGGAAGAGGCAGGCGGATTTCTGAGTTCGAGGCCAGCCTGGTCTACAAGGTGAGTTCCAGGCCAGCAAGGGCTATACAGAGAAACCATGTCTTGAAAAAAAAAAAAAAAGCCTTTGAAGTGGGCATCCTCTAGATCCTTCCAGAGAGTATAGGACTGTCTGTCCATCAGTATATATACTTTAGAGATCATATAGAATCCAAAATAAGTTCAAGACCACCTAGCCCCTTCCCCTCTGAAGAGACTTTTAGAAACATAGCGGTCAAAATGACTAAGCCTACAGCTGCCAAAACAAGATTAGCTGTTCTCAGAGAAATAACCATAACAAAAATAATAGTTCCCAGAAAAATTCCCCGGCCCTGCCTTGCACTAACCACAAACCACCCTGACCTTGTCGCTAGAATTCCCTTGATGTTAATAGCCATGACTTAATAACTGACCCATAAGTTCAAAACATACTGTTGCTTTGTTGAAAAACCACAAGGGCCGGCAAAGTGAGGGACTAGGCCAAAGGGTTACTTAGTCACCTTATCCAAACCAACCAATGCCTGAAAAGGTTACTCGCTATACCAATTAGAGTAAGCCAGCTATCCTGTTGCCTAAATCTGCCCCTTACAATATATAAAAAGTATGTTCTTTGATCTGGGTCTCTCCTCTTGCCTGCGTGCTGACAAGGGTCCCCAACATTTTGGACTAATAAAAAAACCTCTTGCAGTTTGCAGTGATAGTGGTCTCTGTGGTCTTTGTGAGTGAGGGTCTTTTGACAAACTCCAACAATCACAGAGTGGAAGCCTTAGGACTTGAGAGTGTGATATGACTCTGCTGAAAAATAAGTGGCAGCTGGCCCTTACACAAAATCTAATCCTGGGACTGGGGAGGCAGAGTCAGGAGGATCGCCATGAGTTAAGGGCTGGCCTGGGCTACATAGCTTCAGGACGGCCAAGGCTAACTAGGGATCTAACTAGCCATCTCAAAAGAAACAAGCAAACCTATCCCACCCCTCAAAAGGGGGGAGGGGCCTAAATATTGTGCTCCCTCAGAGGGACAATCACAGCTCTTTAAACTGTCTCCCATTGTCATGCTAACCTGACAGATTGTCACTTTGTTCTCCCTTTGTTGACTGTTGACATTTAATCAAAACACAGTCCATGACCTACAAGGCTGCTTCTGCCTTCACGGCTCTTTCCTCAGGCAACCACTGTACCTGGCTTTCTTCTTATCTGTATAAAAGGAACCTCAGAGACCATTCCTTACTGGAGGCAGCGACTCATCCATGCAGGCCCGCCCGTCTCCTTCACCCCGCTGTGTTTGTCATCTGTTATTTGTAATCCTGTGCCTGGGCTTTCTAAGGTCACTGCTGTGCTCCTAGTAACCAGAAGAGAACCTGACCTAGCAGCAGTCAAACCTCAGTTTCTGTGATCAACCATAAAAGGAAGTCAAAGATTAACCAGGGTCTACTAACTAGTAGGTTTTATTGGTAGGGCATAGCTAACCATCAAGACACAAATAATTAATCCTATTGCTTAAAACTCTTTGAGATCAGAGAAAAGGGTACTCTGATTCATTCAGGTATTTCACAAAAAGCGCATACTAATCACACTTTTGAATATAAATAAAAACATAAAGGAAATATGAGCAGATTAAATGAGTTCTATTAAATGGGGGTGGAGAGATGACTCACTGGTTAATAGTCCTAGGTGATAAATCATGAGAGCCCAAGTTCAGATTCAAGCACCCATGTAACAAGCTGGGGCACCTGCAAACAGTAAATCTAGCTCTGAGGGATTGGATGCCCTCCTCTGGCCTGCACATGCACACATGGGCATACATTTGCAGACAGGGGAATAAATTAAAATAATTTTCTCTCTGACAGGATCTCACTGTATAACCCTGGCTGATCTCGAACAATGTGTAGATTTGACTGGCCTCAAACTCAGAGGTCTGTCTCTGCCTCCCAACTGCTCACATTAAAGGCATGTGCCACCACACCCAATTATAATTTGGGGTGTTCAATCTGCTTCCTGACTGTGTGCAATGTGACGAGCTGCCCCCAGAAGCTCTTGCCACCATGACGACTCTGCTACGATTGTCTGTGCCCTTGAACAGTGAGCCAAAATAAACTCTTGCTTAGTTTTTTGTTTTGTTTTGATTTTTTGAGACAGCATCTTATTCTATAGCCCAGGCTGGCCCTGTAATTCACTGTGTAGCAATCCAACTCCTATCAATCCTGCCTTTGCTTCCCAAGAGCTGGAATGAAAGTCCTGTTTTTCGTTTATTTGAGACAGCCATTTTGCTCTGCCGTGTCGTATGCAGGTTGCCCTTGAGCTCACTGTGTAGCCCAGGGTAGCATCAAGTTCTTGATCTTCCTACTGCTGCCGATAGAGTACTGGAATTACAGGAGGCCTGCACTACCACATCCAATTATCAGTACACTAACAAGTAACAAAGAAACTGGGTATAGTAGCATGTGCCTTTAACTCAGGAGGAGCTCTGATCAAGGCCAACCACAGTGAGAGCTTGTCTCAAAATAAGAATTAGAACAGCACAAAGCAAACTTTGTGATAAAGATCTAAATAGGAAAAAGGAGTGGTCAACACTGTATCCCTGGAAAACTCCCTGGCCCTTCCTTTTGAAAACTGTTCTAATAACAGTTCAGGCAGGAAATGCAGCATGTAAGAGTGAATCCTGAAAAAGGTGTTGTCATGGTGCCAAGTAGGTCCAAGAGACCCAGGGTACACCCCTTGTCTCTGCTCTCAGAACTGTCTATTTGTCTATTTGTTGGATCAGCTCAACCTGCTGAGTTCAAATGGGTCTGGGTTCAGTAGCAGCTAGGGAGACAAATACAACCTTGTGTTTGGATGCTAGGCATTAGGCTACTCCTCTTCCCACCATGATTCCTTGGTGGAATTCCAACTCCTTGGAGACCATTGCTTGCATAGTCTGATAACTGAAGGGAATACAGTGTCTCCCTGTACAATAGCTTCACTCCTGCAAGAATGGTAACAGTACCAGACGAGGAATGGCCTCCCAGGAAGACATTTCATGGCCCTGACCACATGTCAGAAGCTTGCAGGAGAAAATGGAGGAACTTAGACAGTGCTGGGTCAGTGATGGACAGGAAAATGGAGCTAAGGGGTGCAGGCCACTGGTCCTCATTATTTGTTCCTCATCTCGATGAGGGCCTGTGACTCTGACTCTGACCCCATGAAGCATACGCACTCAGGCCAATGACAATATAATAGAAACTGGAATTCAGAACTTAATGAGGGAAGATAAACGTGTTCAGTTGAGACAGCATTAATGTTAAGACAGCAGAGGCTGAAAACAAGCATATTGCAGAAAAAGAAGCGTTAGAATTTAAAGGTATAAGCCGGGCGTGGTGGCGCACGCCTTTAATCCCAGCACTCGGGAGGCAGAGGCAGGTGGATTTCTGAGTTCGAGGCCAGCCTGGTCTACAGAGTGAGTTCCAGGACAGCCAGGGCTACACAGAGAAACCCTGCCTCGAAAAACCAAAAAAAAAAGAATTTAAAGGTATAAAATCAGCAGGCAAGTTTGACCAAGGGGAAATAATATTAAACAAAAGGTCAAAGTGTAGCATTGATGATAGAACATTGAGAACATTGGAAGTTAAGGTGCAGGCTAATAAATCTGAAAATACTGACAAGAAGGGCATTCCTAGAAAACCTTAGTAAGTAGGCCCAAGCAGATACAGCATAACACCTTGTTAGGCATTAAAGAGATTTAAACAATAACTAAAACTTACCTACAAATAAAGCACCAAGTTAGAGTTTTGGGAAGTTTTACCATGCATTCAAAATTGGTCTTTGGGGCTGGAGAGATAATGCCCTTCTCTGGACTCTCTGGAAACCTGTGTTCACACATGTTCACAAGTGTACACGCACACACATACACATACACACACGCATGCATGCATGTACACATAACATACAGAGTTAGATATAAAATAAATCTAGCTGTGTATGGTGGCACACACTTTTAATTCCATCACTTGGGAGGCAGAGGCAGGCAGATCTCTGTGACTGGGCCAGCCTGGTCTACACTGAGTTTCAGGCCAGCCAGGGCTACTTATTGAGACTCTGTATCAAATAAGAATTAATATTAATATTTTTTAAAAATTTTGTCTTTGAATTCCAGTTTTGCACAAAATATAGGAAAAGCCAATTGCCAAGATTTGATAGTGGTAGTCCAAAAATAAAAATTACAGCCCATTTCACTACTAAATTTGAAAAATATCAGCAAATCAAAATCACTGGCAATTAGGGAATTAAATGCCTGACTTTGAATCAGTGCTTAATCTCAAGAATGAATGCATGGCAGTTTTACCTTTAGAAAATAAGTAACTTCATATTTGCCAATTTAGATGTTCATTTTTTAAACAAATGTTCATTGATTACTTCAAAATGTAATAATGTATTTTGCAATTAATGAAACCGTTGGTCCAGTTAAATATGATAATATAACTTAAAACACTAGTAGATTAAAATGAGAGTCATTCAATAATCCATCTTGATGCAGGACAAGTATTTTTTTAAGAATTATTTATTATTATATGTAAGTACACTGTAGCTGTCTTNAGACACACCAGAAAAGGGTGTTAGATCTCATTACAGATGGTTGTGAGCCGCCATGTGGTTGCTGGGAATTGAACTCAGGACCTTCAGAAGAGCAGTCAGTGCTCTTAACTGCTGAGCCATCTCACCAGCCCGACAAGTATTTTTTTTAAGAAATCTATATATTAAAAAGAAAACTTTTAGTAAAGGAGAAACAAAGTTTTTTCATATATAAAGTATAGGGCTGGTGAGATGGCTCAATGGCTGCTCTTCAGAGGTCCCTAGTTCCATTCCCAGCACCCACATGGTGGCCCACAGCTATCTATAACTGTGATCCCATGGGATCCAGTGCCCTCTTCTGGTGTGCAGATGTACATGCAGACAAAACACTTATATACATAGATTATATAAATAAGTAGATATTAAAGTATAAAGTGTGTGTGTAAACCATAGCACACAGCATACGGTGAAGTCAGATGCATTCCTCCGAAAACCTGAGATCTAGGTACAGTAATAACCACATCTATTTCTCTTTGTGCCTGTGACTGTCACCAAGACTTTAAAGCACAAAACAAGTTAAAATTGTAATATTTTTGAAAGTGAAGCAAAACTTATTTAAAGCCAACAGAAGGAGCCTGATGTAGAGTGGCTGTACTTGGGAGGCTGAGGCAGGATTGCAAATGTGAGGCAAACTTGAGTTACATAGAGAATTTTGGGCAACTATAAGTAAGCAGACTTCCATAGGTATGTTTGGATAATTTTAACACTCATAAATATAACAGACTAGCAACAACAGGCAGGAAAAAGTCTTCAGTGGCATTAACCACAGAACTCAAGAAAAAGCTGGGCAGTGGTGACCCACTCTGTGAATCCCAGAACTCAGGAGGCTGAGGCAGGCTATTCTCTGAAAGTTTGAGACCAGTCTGGTCTACAGAGTGAGTTCCAAGATATCTAGGGCTGTACAGAGAAACCCTGTCTTGAAAAACAAAACAAAATACAATAAAAAATCAAGGAATAAATACTGTGGAAATGTGAGAGCAGAGTAAATATGACAAAATGAAAAAAATTACAAATCCCTAAAAGATTTTAAATCTAAATGAGAGTTGGTGTCATGATATTGTTCACCCAATTTTCTTCAACAAGTCCAAATTTAGCACAATTTTAGTTAAATTTCCAGCATGGATTTCTGTGGAATTTAACATGCTATTTCCAAAATGCACACGGAAATCTGAAGGGCCAATGGCACATGAGAAAAGGCAGCGGAGTGGTGGAGCTTGTTTTAATCCTATACTGGAGCCTCAGATGTGGCTCAGTAGTAGAGATCACCGACCACATTCAAGGCTCTGTGTTCAACCCCCAGCCCCATCCCCTCCAATTATACAGAGTTAGGTCAATAAATCAGCACAAGAGAGCAGTGGGATAAAACATCTGCATCATCTGCACAGATTCTTGAACTTCGCTTATCACAGAAGATGTTCCAAACCACTGAAGAGCACCTGTTTGCATATCATATACATGTATATATGCACACACACATATATGTGTATGTTTGTATGCATACATACAACATATGTGTTATATATAGTATTATATGTGTTAACCATACATGTATTGCTGAATAAAATATATACATTTGTATATATGTTATACACACCACATATGTGCACACACACATGCATGCTGTACTTTAAAGTCAGTGCTTATGGGGATCAAGGAAGTTAAAATGCTCAGAGGTTAAACAGTGATGATAGCTACACAAGTCTGGGAATATACTATGGAAAACTTTACTGAGTCATTTTGAAGTGTGAATTTTACATTATGTGAGATAAATGTAAGGACATTTAAAATTCAGACTTGATATATAGATCACTGGTACAGTAATTGCTTAGAATGTGCAAGCCTTGGGCATGGACTCAGTTTTAGAAATCAATCTGTCTATCCACTTATAAATAATATTCATGCCAAATGCACTAAAAAACTCCCACATAGCCTGGTACGCCTTTAATCCCAGCACTTGGGAGGCAGAGGCAAGAGGATCTCCAAGTTTGAGGCCAGCTTGGTCTATAGAGCAAGTTTCAGAACAGTCAGGGCTACACAGAGAAAAACCAAAACAACAAAAAACTTCCATATCAAGAAGACCACAAGAGGGCAGTTTGACCTTGAGTTTGAGCCCTACCTGGGGCCCTGGCTGGAGTGCTGTTTCCTGTCACTTAAGGGGCTGGATTAGCTAGATTGGTAGTAGTGCCAGAAAACTGAGTTGTCTGAAGTCTGCTAACACTAATGAGAATCAATCTTACGATTCTATTAGGACTAGCATCATCCTGGAAGCAGAAACTCACACAAAACCATCAAATATACTTTTTTTCCTTTTAACATGAAAACCAAAGTGTGTAGACACATATTCATGGTCGGGAATTTTAAGCCTGCCACAGAAAGGTTGAGGACTGAATGCGGTGTCATGTAGAGCACTTGATATGAGAAGTTATTTAAGTGCACATACAGCATGTACCCAAACCTCACAGTCTATTGCTTCAACGCCAAGGGACATCTAATGTAGAATCTGCACCTCTCTGCCCGACACCACTCTCTCTGATGGAACACCTCTCTGCCGGTACGCCTCTCTGAAGCTTTTTGGCAACAGATGTTTAGAAATATTTTCATTATTTTGGTGTGGTTTTGTCAAAAATGATGTATTCCATCAAAAGAAAAAAAGTCTGTGTGACTACTTAAGACAACTCTATACCCATTCGTCTGATCTACTTCAAATCTTTCAAAGTTAGTTTTAAATCTTTTTATTTAAACTACGAACATACAAACACTTTGCTTTTGAAATCTAAAATTTCAGTTATAATCATGTGTTTGTGTGTGTGCGTGCGTGTGTGTATGTGCGTGCGCTCGTGTGTGTGTGTGTGTGTGTGTGTGTGTGTGTGTGTGTGTGTGTGCGCGCGCGCGTGCCTGTGTGTGCTGGTGTGCTCACTGTTGCTTGTGCATGTGTAGACCAGAGATTGACCACAGGATATCTTTCTCACTGACTTCTCTACCTTACTTTATTTCACTGACAGAAGAGGTTAATTCAAGACCAGCCTTAGCTATATAGCAAGCTCCAGGACAACATGGGTTATATACAGTAAACCCTGTCTCAATTTTTTTTAAAGATTTATTTATTTATTATATGTAAGTACACTGTAGCTGTCTTCAGACACTCCAGAAGAGGGTGTCAGATCTTGTTACGGATGGTTATGAGCCACCATGTGGTTGCTGGGATTTGAACTCTGGACCTTCAGAAGAACAGTCGGGTGCTCTTACCCACTGAGCCATCTCACCAGCCCTCAATTTTTTTTTTTAATTATGTGTATGAGTGTTTTGCCTGCATGCACGTCCACCATGTGAGAACACTGCCTGTGGGCTCAGAGGAGGGAGTTGGATCCCCTTGAGCCAGAGGTACCGACAGTTTTGAGCCTCCATCTGGGCGCTGTGAACTAAATCCAGGTCCTCTGGAAAAGTACCCAGTGTTCTTTAGCACTGAGACATCTCTCCAGCCTCCACCTAGTTTTTGAGGCCCAGCCTCTCACTAAACCTGAAGCTCAGTGTTTTACCTAGACTGGTTGACCACTAAGCCCCCAGGATTTACATGTCTCTGCCTTCTGTGTAGGGTTACTGGCGCATGCAGCCAGGCCTGGAGCCTTTTCAACCTTGATCCTGGGATCCGAGCTCAGACCTTCTGCTTATGCATCAAGCACCTTACTACTGAGCTGTCTCCCAGCCCCACTTTCAGTGGACTGAAAAATTAATACTCTGATTAATACATGAGGTAAATTCTTAATGTAAATGAATAACTCTTTGCAAGACTCTTTAGGATATGAGAGTCATTAACAATAATATTAAACTAAACCTATCAGTGAATTTAATGTCACTTTATTCCATGGCATAAAACCCCCAATTTCATAATAACGAAGTGTATTATGTTTCTTTTACTAAAATTCTTTTAGGGAAAGACAAAGGGCTGTTTTACGGACATGAGGCTAGAGAGAGGACTCCACATTTAAGATCACTCCTGTTGTCCTTGCAAGGGACCCAGGTTTGGTTCTCAGCACCCACCCAATAGAGATTTACAATGGTACATAACTACAATTCTAGTGAATTCAGCCCCTCTCTAGCCTCCGAGGACACCAGGTAAGCGTGCTGTGCACTTACTTACACGTAGACATAACACTCATTCACATAAAATAAAAATACCCTTTTAGCCGGGCAGTGGTGTCGCATGTCTGTAATCCCAGCACTTGGGAGGCAGAGGCAGGCAGATTTCTGAGTTCGAGGTCAGCTTGGTCTACAGAGTGAGTTCCAGGCTATACAGAGAAACACTGTCTCAAAAAAAAAAAGACTTATTTTGTTTTTAATTATGCATATCTGTGCGTGTGTGTGTGTGTGTGTGTGTGTGTGTGTGTGTGTGAGAGAGAGAGAGAGAGAGAGAGAGAGAGAGAGAGAGAGAGAGAGAGAGAGAAGAGAGAGAGAGAAAATGAGAACACGAATGCGGGTGTCCTCTGAGGTCAAAGTGGGACTTCAGATTCCTCAGAGCTGGCTAGAAGCAGTTATAAACCATCTGATGTAGGCTGAGAACTGAGCCTGAGCCCCTGGTCTTCTTAACTACTGACCCATCACTCTACCTCTCTACATAGCCCTGGCTGTCCTGGAACTCACTATGTAGACTAGGCTGTCCTCGAACTCACAGAGCTCCAACTGCCTCTGCCTCCAGATAGCTGGGATTAAAGGCGTGTGCCACCACACCTAGCTCCAGGAGAACAATTCTTAAGGTTTGGTTCATGGACCTCTGAGGCTGACACATCGGACTCTTCATAACAACACTGGTGTTCACACTAAAGGTGGTGGTTGCCCCTTCCTGTCAGGTGCCAGGAAGGTTGACACCAAGTCTACCATTGTCATTGTGTAAACAGTATAGCTGTGAAGTGCTCAGTGTAAACCCCAAGGACCTCTGTAAGAAGTGTGGCAGGTGCTGGGCAGTGGTGGCGCACACCTTTAATCCCAGCACGTGGGAGGCAGAGGCAGGTGGATTTCTGA
>NC_034591.1:161126588-161151615 GCF_900095145.1 Mus pahari
TGGTGGGAGTGGGTGGGTAGGGGAGCAGAGGTGGGGGGAGGGGTATAGGAAACTTTCGGGATAGCATTTGAAATGTAAATAAAGAAAATAATAAAAAAGAAAAAGAAAAAAAAAAAAAGAAACCCTGTCTTCAGCAAAAGCAGCAAATGCTCTTAACTGCCGAGCCATCTCTCCACCCCCAGTGTTAGTATTTTTTAAAGCAGTGGTTAGAAAAATTGTCCAAGTTTTAGTGTTAAATACCCAAACCAAATTCATCATTGTATTTTTTTCCTTTTGGAATACATACTTTTTTCTAAGTTATGTATAGGTATGTGCAACCGTGTGGGGTGTTGTACCTGCGGGTGCAGTGCTCTTGGAAGTCTGAAGAGGGCATCAGACCCCTTGGAGCCAGAGTTACAGATGATGGTTGTGAGCCACTAGTGTGAGTTCCAGAACTGAACTTGCTTCCTCTGCAAGAGCATTGGGCATTCTCACCGGAGGAGCCAGCTTCCCAGCCCTATCACATTTCCTTTACAGATGTACATTCTCAGAAAAGAGAAAAGAAAAACACTTATTTTGATTAAGAACCTGTTCGATGAAGCAGTAAGAACTCTGCAGTCTGGACTCGTGACTACATACCCTTGGTTCTCCATGGGACCAGTTGTGACGTATGCATCTCTAAAGTACTTCTGCGTGTCATAGTCACGGCTCCCTTCATGCACTGCTGTGCATTAGTGAATGGCACAGGTTGGTCAGATAGTTAAGTAATGTCACACTAATCCTGTCCCTTTGAGGGAGGGTATCTGTTGCCAATGATAAAACTTTAGCTTTCAGGTAAATAATTGAAGTTTTAGAAGACATGCATTCTCTCTGTGAATGTGACAGTTTCCTTATACCTGGAGATGTTTCTGATGTGTGTCAGCAATAACCCAAGGGCAGAGTATGGAAACACTGTTTAAACTCTAGGCACTGTGGTGCCTGCGTGCTATCCCAGAGGCCAAAGCAGCTGTGCTCTGTAGTGAGATCCAGAGCAGACTGGCCTGTGCAGTGAGACCCTGTCTCAAAGAAGGACGTGGACAACTGTCTAAAATGGCATTAAGATCTTCCTCCTGGCCAAGCATGGGGCACACACCTCCCCTCACGCAGAGGGTTGGGGGAGGAGAACTGTTGTAAATTTGAGGCCAGCCTGGTCTAATATAGCACAAATCAGTCCAGCCTGGGCTATAAACAATCCCTGACTTAAAAAAAACAAAAACCATATTTCTCCCTAAAATGTTTATTCAGATCTTCTTCACATACTTCAACCAAAGCAATATGTTATGTTAAAACTGACACAAAACAGGAAAAGTTACCACAACCCAGCACTGACAAAAATCTTTCTGTGATCAAAAATTATTTATGTGTATGTGTGGGAAATAAAGTGTATCTGATTCTCAGGATGTGAGGGACTCATACCAACCACATCAACCTGCTGAGAGGAGAGACGCCTTCCCCCGCAGAATTAGCCAGATGCTTCGAAAGTTTCTGTTTATTATCTGGACTCAAGATGAGCAAAGGTCACGTGGTTCCTTTTTGTAGCGCTGGAGAGAGAGGCTCGTGGACTCCAGCCAAGCGCTCTGCCTCTGGGCTGTCTCTAGCGCTCCGTATGACTGGGACTCAAGATCATCTGACCTTGAACTCATCCTATAGTCCAGGCAAACCTTGAATTTGTGATCCTCCTGCCTCAAACTGGGGTAAAGGCTGTGCCACCTCGCTCAGCTTAAAGATTCTGTCCAAGTTACGGCTTTCTCCCGCAGGAGCTCAAAATGTAAGGAAGTCAGGCAGTTATAATAGATAGTTAAACATGGATAAACTGGCTCAGTATAACAGACAGTTTTTAAATTATGGTTCTCAGTCAGCACACAGTGAAGGCATTGTTACTGAAAGCAAGTCTGTCCCAAACCAAAACCAAACCACCACATCTGCAGGACCCCGCCGAGGTCTTGACCCAGTGAGGTCTCTCTGACACCTGCTCCTTCCAACACTTCAGCCTGTAAGGTATCACAGCACATCACTCTCTTTCCCAAGAGTGTTACTGCGAGAGACATCTCCCCTACCCAGGCTAACGCTCGCTCTATTTACTGCATGGATTATTCTCACCCCCCCTGGTTTGTGCTTGTAACTTCTAACAACAGCGGGTGCACAGAAATTTAGGAAGGCTTTTCTAGGCCCAAGATGGAATTTTTTTTTTTCCATTTTGGCTAAATAAAGCAACGGAAGAGTCGCCAAAGCGTGCACGCTGTGCAGAGTTCAGGAGTTGTGTGGTGATTCAGCATTGACCTTTAACCCTCATGGTTTTCCGGAAAATCATACAGTTACCGAGAAAACCAATATAACATTGGCTTTGAGCCCAATAGGCATACGCTGGGATTATGAAAGGCGGGCCCTTACTGTGTGTCTCCTATTACCTTTTCCTGTTAGATGGGACCCAGGGTTGCAAACCTTAAGCCTGTGTTCCATCACTGAGTGAACCCCTCTCCTGTCCCAGCTGCCAGTGTTCTGATCGTTGCTGCAAGTCCTTCTAAGTCTACACATCACTGATGCATCTCCTTCAAAGCTCTGTACTAGAAAACATGAAGCGCGGACCGTGAGCCTGAGTCTGACTGGACCACTTTAAGTTGTGTGATACTGGTTAAGTTCTCTCATACGCCAGCTATAAGAACAGTGATGAGCCGTCTCATCGAACCATGTGGCCTGTATCAATAATATATGTGCTCAATAGTATATATACTCTGACACTAATGGGACAGTAAGGGTTATTTACATTTTTTAACTTTTTTTTAATTTGAGGCACACATGTGCCACAGCAAGTAGAAGTCACAAGACAACTTGGTGGAGCCAGTTCTCCTTGCACCATGTGGGTCCTAGGGATGAACTCATTCATCAAGCTTGGTGGCAAATACTTTGACCTGCTGAGTCACCTCACTGACTCAACAATGTTATTTATTTACCTTCTAAGGAAAAAAAGGAGAGGAGTGATTGAGGTACTCACTTCCTTAAAGTACTTGCAGGGTAGAAGCTATTTCAGGTTTTTGACATCACAGTGCTAAAGTAGGCACTGGGTACTAGGTACTGGGCATTCCTTAGGAGGCATTTGAGAATCAATACTTTTGCTCATATTTATTTATTTATTTATTTATTTATTTACTGTATGTGTGCTGTGTGTGTGTGTGTGTGTGTGTGTGTGTGTGTGTGTGTTACATCCTGAATCGGGTACCAGCACCAAGAGACCTTGCCCCAGTAAACAAAGCACATGACAATCTATAAAGGCACAGGACGTCAACTTTTGGCCTCACGTGCACATCCCAGCACATACTTGTGTCTTCACATGTGCACTCTCTCTCTCACACACAGAGGATCAGTGGAACAGAATGCTAAAGCCTGAGGCACTGCCTTAAAAACATGAGCCTGGAAATTAGTAGATGGAAACCCTGCCGTTCAAAGGAATAAGGTAACTCACAAAGCTACAAGAAGCTGCAGACCCCGGCTTCTCACCGAGTGCTCTGAGCCGCGAGCCTGCTCCCTTTCTGAGCACCCTCTCTTGTGCTCTACCCTTGTCTACTCAGACGCCACATCCTAGCGACTCCTCCCTTACAGATTTCATTGTTTTATCAACTGTTATTTCTCTTTCAGGAGGAGAGTAGTAGCCGGGCAGCGCGATAATCCTAGGGAAGAATGTGCCCACTATGGGACTGAGTCTGTTCTTAGGTTCAGCTCGGCATTCTGACTCACAGAATGGTCAAGCACTTTGGCGTCTCGTTCACCGCTGGGTCCCTCACTTCTTTCTACGTCACTACCTTTGTTGTGTCCTGTCAGAAAGTCAGGGTACCTTGACCACTCTGTTTTCCCCAGAGGAATTGGGCCACGCAGAAACATTGTACATCCCCAAGATGTTTAGGTTGTGGTTGCATAGAACACTAAAGAGTCCAGTCTATCTGTGAGACCATTTCCAGAGGGGTCGTAATGAGGATAGAAGACCCACCCTAAATGTGGGTGAAGCCATCTCGTGCGCTGCGGTCTGAGACTGAGTAAGAGGAAGTGAGCATACTTAAGTCGCTCCTCAGGCATCTTGTCACAGCAACAACAAAGTACCCAATGCTCTTCATGTAAAGTCCTCTCCTGACCCTTGGCTATGGACATCCCCACATCATTCCTTTTCCTCAGTAGATTAGCCATTCTTAACCTTCCTAATGCTGCCACCCTTTAATAAAGTTCCTCATGTTGTGGTAACTCTAACCATTAAATTATTGTCGTTGCTACTTCATAACTGTAAGTTTGCTACTTTTATGAATCAGGCTGTAAATTAAATATCTGTGTTTTCTGATGGTCTTAGTCTATGAACGGGATGTTTGGGGGTTGAGACCCTCAGGTTGCGAACCACCGATCTAGAGGCTGTGGTGAAGCCTTGTATTAAGTACATGTCCCTGGAAAATGTGTGGGCCTGGTGTTAGTACTCTCTTTGGATCCCAGTTGACTCCAACCCAACACACCCTTGTGGAAACTCCCCTGAGACATCTTTTGGGGTGACTCCAGTCACATGTTCAAAGCAATACAGGAAAGGAATAACATACATCTGCCATCTGCAGGGCGTCTATCACAGGTGGAAGAAGAGATCCCCAAGGCAAAAGATCCCACCCTGAAGTAGTCTCATTCCTCAGGAACCAGTCTCTCCAGTAAAAACCTCAGAGCCCTGGCTTGTGTCATCACCACAAAGCTGCCCAACTAAAGCAGCCACCACCCTCAGGAAGGCTGACAGCTCGGCAGTCTCCACTCTCCATTTACAGGGCCTTTGTACCCCCACCCTCCAGTCAACCAGATGCAATTTGAAATCAGATCATCTTACTACACACACACTTGATGAACGGCCTTGGTCCGTTGTGCTCTAATCAGGGCCCAGAGCCACCAAGGTGGGACATTAGCTTAAGGGCAAGCTGTTGTGAGCCCTTTTCTCAGAGTGTTCCCACGCTAGCAGGTGTAACTATGGTTGTGTGTTGGTGTCTTTTCTGTCATCATGATAAATACGCCATCTCATATGGTGCTAAAGTACTGTTTCGTGAGTACAACTTTTTCTTGACCTAATCTCGCTGATCAATCAAATGCCTTTATAGTATAAAGAATGAAAACCCACACTGAACCTTGCATTAGTCAGAGTCTGGAGATAACAAGAGAATGAATAGCTTCGCTTGCTTTTAATCTCAGAGCTCTATAGATTCTCGTATGGTGTATTTTCTAAAGAAAAATTTTGAAAGCTTTTGTGACACATTTTCAATACTTCTTTTTTAAAAAGAACAAAACCCTTTCCCAGTGTCTTAAAACTTTGAAAAAATATGACAAAACTTCTGCTACGGTAAAACAAAATTTTTGTTCCCCAGGGAAACTGGGTCATCTTTGAAAACTTTTCCTCCTAAACCTGAGAACACATCCAAGCAGTAGAGGTAGAAAGTCTTCTACTATCCAGTGGGGAAAGTCTGCATCAGGACATTCAGTCTGAGGAGGAAGGCCCACCCTGATGGTGGCAAAAAAACAGAGGTGAATGGCATTTTCCAAAGAGTTCACATCGGCCACAGATGGAAGACCCTGACAGCCGAGTCTGAAGAAAAACAAAGGTGCACAGAAGAGAGGAAGCCAGAAGTACCCAGTGCAGGAAAGCCAGCCCGTGACAGAAACGGAGAGATGACAGGGTACACAACCTTCCTTCTGGCTCCTCCACCCTTTATTGAAAATAGACTCTCTTCTCATACAATATCTCCTGACTGTAGTTTCCCTTCCCTCTCTCCCTCCTCTCCAGATCCACTCCCTTTCTGTCTCTCATTAGAAAAGAACAGGTTTCTAAGAGACAAGAGCTAAACACAAAACAGTACTCTGACTCTTGATAATTCCTTCAGCCTAAGTGCTCATCAGGCTTCCCTCATGAATGATTCCTACAGATTTAACTGTTTGCTAAATTGAAAACAAAACATAATTAAAAGTGGCGTTGTCTCCCAGTGACTACTTCTACCTTCAGATTTAGTATAGTTAACTGTCTTTAAAGCATGGTTGAATTAGGTGCTAAGTGGAGAGGAACCCTCTGTGGTCCTAGGGCTAAGGGAGCTGAGTCAGAGAGTCTAGGGTGAGCCTGGGATACAGAGCAAAAGACCTGGGAGGTGAGAGGCTATCAGGACTCAATGGGGATGACATTAGCCAATATGCTCAACAGTGGGGAGATGGAGCCGGAAGAAATCACTTCCAGTAGATAGACATGACCCTGAGTTCAGGTAGTGCACACCCACCCATCTTCAAAAATCTTAACCCAGAATTATTCCTTTCTAAAGAAAATGCAAGGACAAACATGGAGCAGAGACTGAAAGAAAGGCCACCTAGTGACCAGCCCAACTTAGGACCCATCCTATGTGTGCACACCAAATCCTGACACCATTACTGAGGCCATAGTGTGCGTGCAGACAGGAGCCTGGCATGGCTGTCCTCAGAGAGGCTCTACCAGCAACTGACTGAGACAGATGCAGACACTTATAGCCAACCATTGGACTGAAGTCAGGGACCAATACAGAAGAGTTAGAGGAAGGACTGAAGGAGCTGAAGGGGATAGCAACCCCATAGGAAGAACAACAGTGTCAACTAACTGGACCCCTCAGAGCTCCCAGAGACTGAGATAAAAACCAAGGAGCATACATGGGCTGGTTCGTGGCCTCAGGCACATGTGTAGCAGAAGATGGCCTTGTATGGCCTCAGTGGAAGAGGATGTACTTAATCCTGTGGAAACATGATGCAACAGAGAAGAGGGATTCTGGTGGGGGTGAGGTGGGTGGTGCGGGTGGGAAAGCACTCACTCAGAGGTGGGGGGGCATGGGGTGAAGAACTTAGGGAGGAGGGACCGGGAAGGGGAGCAACTTTTAGAAGTTAAATAAATAAAATAATAAAAAATGAAATAATCGAATAGAGAAATAATCTAGGTTTTTAAAAAAATGTAAATGGGGCAGCATCCAGATGGTTGGGTGGGTAAGGAAGATAGCTGCCAAGATTGACCTGAGTTCAATCTCTGGGAGCCATGTTGTGGAAGGTGAGCACTGACTCCCCCGAGCTGTCACCTGACTTCCACTCCTGTGCCATGCCCCACTCCCTTAGACCACATGCAAAATACATAAATGTGGAAAGGGTTTATAAGTATGGATACTGTTACAGATTGGATATGAAATGTACCCGTTAGGCTCATGTGTTTGAATGTGTGGTCCCCAACTGGTAACATTGTTCTGGTTGGTTGTAGAACCTTGAACTGTGGTCAGACTAGCAGAAGTAGGTCTCAGGGGATGGGGTCGGGGCTTGAAGGTGGTACACATCTCTGGCTCTGGCCAAGCACTGTTCCTGGTCACCCAGAGTGCGAATAATTCCCAGCCCCCTGATACCACAGATCAATTAGTTTCTCCATGCTGGCCAAGGCATGATGTCCACACTCCTGATACCCGACTGGAAATAAGTCTCTCCCCCCTTAAGTTGCTTCTGCCAGGAACTTTGCCGTGGTGACAAGAAAAGCAAATAATACGGTTAGATAAAATAAACCAAATTAAACTAGTTCTTCACAAGTCATCTATAACTGAGAACAAGGGAATGGAGAGGTGGTTCAGCCATTAAGAGCACTCGCTGGTCTTGCAGAGGACCCAGGTTTGGTTCCCAACACCCTCATCTTGGCTCACAACCATCTTTGACTCCAATTCCTGGGGATCTGATGCCCCGTCTGGGCTCCAATGGTACTGCACACCTAGTGTACAAACACACACAACAAATGCTCATAGAAGCAAATCTTTGAGAAAAAAATTTTCCTTAGAGATTTCTGTGAAGAGAAAAATAAACTGTAACTATTTATTTTATTAATAATGTTAAATTTTACTTTATAGTAAAATTTACTAGAGGTAATTTAAAAGATGTAGACTTTACAAAAAGAAAACAGCAGAAGCCACGTGCCATCTCACCAATTCCAAATAGGTATTGCAAACGTTGTGGTGTCTGTCCACCTGCAAACATTGTGGCATGTGTCTGTCCACAGCCCCCTTTGCCTTCTTATGCAATACATATTGTCTCAGCAAAATGTAGCTCATGATACATATTTTGTATGACCTGATTTTTTTCACTTATATATTGAAAATAAATGTATTTTGTCCTTAAAATTAAATGTTATCTTGATATTTTAACAACCATGTTTGTTACACACCCAGCTTGTTTTTAATGTCAGACGTGCTTGCTACATATATAACTGATCTCACCAGCAGAAAAATGACTAATCATGTCTTCTGTGATATCTCTGATGGGTGTGTGTGTAAGTCAGAATTAGACAGAGGTAAAATGTCACACTAGCAACTCCTACATGATATTCACTACATGCCAGCCTCGATCTAATCACTTTAGAAGCAGGAAGTCATTCAGCCTTCCCAGTAACTGTGATGTTACAGATGGGGAAGTGAGGTCATCCGTCTGTCTGTTCACTGGGGTTGCTTGCCCAGGGTTTCCCAGGTGGAAGTGACTGAGCCAATGTTGCATCTGCACCCCCCCACTCCGTCCTTGACCATCTCTGGATCATCTGAGAATCAGTGCTTGCATTCTTGGCTGCGCACATGAGAGTTTCAGGCAGATAATTTGACAGGCATTGGGGAAACAGCCTAGACTGTCTCCACAGACAGAAACAGAATGCCAGGCATTTTTTTGTTAGACTCAAAATAGAAAACCCCATGTGAGGCTGTTGGGAACACCCTCTACTCAGATCTGCTGGGAGTTTAAAGTGTACTTTTCCAAAACACAATTATTCTTCAGAATGTGATATTTTCTTTCATCATTTCCCTGTGAGATAAATATAGTTCATTACTTATTTGGTGACAGAAGATTTCAAACTGACAGTGGTACACTGTCTTAGATGTTTGCCCAAAGTCTGCTTTGTAATGAATCCTAAGAATTCAAGACAATTCAAAATTCAATCAAAGTTGGTGAATTCAATAGCAGCCTGTCCTACGGGCTGCCTCAAAATAGGCAGTTAAGATCTAGGAGACCCGCCCACGGTTACCGTGAGAGACCCATTAGCAGGAAGACAGGTGCTTCAAAAGTCCACTGAGGTCACCCGAGAGCATCTGTCACCAGAAGGATTAGACTTTCTGGAAAAGAACAAAGGCCCCTTTCAGCCTCCTGAGGCACTCCTGTGGGGATGTCAGCATGGTTGCTTATAACTAACTGGTCCAGTTTGGGGACCCAGTTCTCAATGCTGCTTAAAACTGTTAGCACAGTGTGCACACTCTGATTCCTCCAAGTTGGTGCGACAAGCCCAGTTCCACATTGCTTGTACTAGTAAGCCAGGAACCTGAACCACTCTATCCAGTTTCTCTCTCTCTCTCTCTCTCTCTCTCTCTCTCTCTCTCTCTCTCTCTCTCNCNCANACACACACACACACACACACACACAGTGCCCAGCTTCCCTCCAGGGATCATGTGACCCAGGGAGACAGAAACAAGGGTGGGCTGCCAGACACAAAAGGCAGCCACCCTGCCTACAGGACACCTTGGCAGGGACAAGGTTTTGGTCTTTTTTTTTTTTTTAAAGAACATTTGTTTATTTTTATTTTATGTGTATGGATGTTTTGCCTGTTTGTATGTCAAATTTGGTTCCCAGCATCCAAGTTAGACGAGGTGGCTCACAACCACCTGTAACTTCAGCTCTAGGGGATATGACACCCTCCTCTGTACCTGTACACATGTGATTTACATCCACACACACATGGAAATAAAACCAAAAGTTAAAAAAAAAATGATTTTCTCTTTCTTTGTGTGTGTTTATGTTTGGTGTTTTGGATTTAATTGGAGCTTCTAGTATTTACTTCTTAAAAAAAAAAACCTGTACTTATTTGATTTTTTGAGTGACTGTGTGTGTATGTGTGTATGAGAGAGAGAGAGAGAGAGAGAGAGAGAGAGAGAGGGCAACTGTGCATGTGCCGTGGCATGCATGTGTTGGTCAGATGAGGGTGTTATCCACTGGTGAAGGTGGCCTTCCATGGCAGGTGACAGACGAAAAGCTGTGCCCTTCCAACTGCCATCCACAGACCAGCTCCATCAGGTTTGAGGTGAGCTAGCCATATTTTCAAGTAACCATTTATTTTGCTGAACAAAATTAAAGCTTATAGGCATCCATTGTAACATATTTCTAGGCTCTGTTTAATCTAGGAGAAGAAATTTACTAAATGACACTCTCATGTTTTAGAAGAATTGACACAACTTAATTCAGTGAGCCTTTTTGTCCAGAGAGAAGTTAGACACTGACTAGATGATCAGGCACAGAAGCTACCTGCCCTGGGAGGCCCTGGGGATGAGCCACATCTTGTCTCCACTTAAACGATGTAAAGAGATGGAAGACAGTTTTTTCACAAAAATCTAAATATGGCCCAAGATACAGTGATCTGTGATAAAGGCCTTCCTCTCTGTCTCTCAAACACACATACACATGCACTTTAGGCAGCAGAACAATCAATTATCTTTGAAAAGTAAGTTTGATTCAGTGGGAAAACCATTTATTGAGGGCACAGTGACTTGCAAAGTTGTGGGGTCCGATGGCACGGATGGGAACAAAGACAGTGAAGTCACAGCTCTCCAGAATTCACTGTGTAAGGTGGGGGGAGGTTTCAGTACAAGGTACAAGGGAGCCAGGTACAAGGCTCAGAGTGATAAAATACAAGAATTGTTACACTCGTAACAAACTAACAAATTGTTACATTTGTCAAGTAGAAAATAAAAGTATGGAAACAGTGAGGAAGCCCCGACTTCCCAGTATCCCAGGCAGCCAGCAGGAAGGTGCAGAGAAAGATGCGGCAGCAGAGTGTTTGAGTTGTATTCTGCAGGATTTATAGGATTTTTGTAGAAGGCAGAGAGCTGAGTAATAAAGAGGCACTGGCAAGGGGCCCGCAAGGCACGTTGGTGGGAGAGGAGTACAAAGGACTTGCTAAGACCAAGTAATGAAGCCTTCAACAGACTTCCAGTATACCGTGCGTGTTTTCCTGAAAACAACCAAGAAGATGGAGGGCCCTTGGGTTGGGGTGGGGCGGAGACCTGAACAGGTTGACTTGAAGGCTAGTGTTTTAGTTTTAGTTACTGGCTCATTGCTGCACTGTGGCAAACTGCCTGGCAATGGTGAGCTAAGGGAGGGAGGGTTTGTTTTGGCTTCCAGTTTGAGAGTGCAGTCTCTCATGAGGGAGGGTTTTGAGAGCAAGAGGTGCTTGGTGGCAGGCATACACAGGGACTGGTGCCTCGCAACCTGGAGGAACAGGAAGCAGAGAGGGTGAGGCCAGACAATAGAGCCTCGAGACTTGCCTACCGTGACCCACTTTCTCCAGCTCTATCCCCTAAAGGTTCCACAGCCTAAACAATGCCATAACCAGGGGGACCAACTCTTCATACACGGAACAGTCATCGTGAGAAAAATGTGGGCAAATGTGGGATGTGCTGCCCAGCTGAGCTTGTGGGTGGAGCAGAGGACTGAGTTGCAGCTACACCTAACACTGAAGACGACTTCTGAGGAAAACAGAGGAGAAGGCTCCTAAGAAGAGACTTACAGAATTCAAGGACTATGAGCCAAGCATGGGAAGATAGGGGGAAGGGAGCCGGTCAACAGCTCAACAACTATACATAGTTCCAGAAAAAGCAAAACGGAAACCTACCGGACTGTTTCCACTGGACCACTCTTATTGAGTCCTTTGAGATCAATTGCAGAACAGACAGGGTGGGAACCAGTGACCATGTCAGACATGGAAAAATATTTGCAACATGAAGGAAATTTAAAGATAGGCTGAAGCTGATGTAGCCTCTCTCAGGGAGAAGAGCATTTCACAGGAACTAATGGAAATCCTGAGAAATAGGAACTGAAAGCGTCTGGTTCCCCAAGCCAGCCAGACAAGAAACATTGGCAGAATGATGTCATTCTGCCTGCTTGGATGATGTCATTTTGCCCTCAGATGGTAACCCAGACTATGTGAGTCAATATCTATATTTGGACATAAAGAGAACCACCTTCCATGCTGTGTGCCAGTTCAGAAGTCTGTCTGTGCTAGTCTGGTTTAGCTCTGCCTAATTGTTTTAGACTCTGACTTCACCAACAGCCCTGGTAGTTAGTCTGTTTGGTACCACACAGTTAGAATCCCAGCACATCCATGTTCATGTTCATCATCATAACTGGTCTGTCCCTTCTGCACTTGGAAGACCCTGGCATGTATTCACAAGGACATTCACAGCATATGTGTTAAAAGGCAAAGAGGGAATGTCAGAAGCAATCTATGTCCAAAAGTTTAGGCAGGGGCTAGGTATGGAGTAGATTCTAGTGCATCTTTTGATCTAAGAGCTCAGGGTTGGCCAGACAGTTTTCATAGAGAATTGCTATCTCTCAATATAGCTCCTGGGTACCAGAAGAAAGGGTAAAACAGTTGGCACGTCTTCGTTCTGGAAGCGAATGGTGGTTTTCCAGTCTTGTGCTCACCTCTTCAGAGACTCCTGGAGCTCTTTACTGCAGAGGGACTGAGGGGACCGCTCAGTTGGTGACATCCTTGCCGTGCAAGCTTGAGGACCTGACTCAGTCCTCAGCACTTATAAAGCTACACAGTGAAGAGACCTTGTCTCAAAACCCCATCTGGCCATGGCTGTGCACACTTGTAACCTTCTTGTAAGATCCTGGGCTCGATGCTTAATCAGCTTAACCAAACTTGTTGGTCCCAATCAAAAGAGTCACTCTGTCTCAAAAAACAAGAAGCGGCCACTGGAGAATGATACCTGAGCCGGGCATGATGGTGCACACCTTTAATCCCAGCACTCGGGAGGCAGAGGCAGACAGATTTCTGAGTTTGAAATCAGACTGGTCTACAAAGTGAGTTCCAGGACAGCCAGGGCTACACAGAGAAACCCTGTCTTGAAAAGAAAAACCAAAAAAAAAAGACTGATCTCTGGCACTACACACATGGACACACACATGCACATGTACCCCCACACACCTGCATATACATGAGCACACACATATACACACAGAGAGAGGGAGCCCCTCATGGTACTGTGTTTAGAGTCATCCGCAGACGTTCCTGGTAGATGTATTCAGCCAGCAAACTTTCATTTGGGGGTTGATGAAACTGAACGGTGAATGACTTTGACTTGCACTAGAGACCAGAAAGAACCAGAGGAGAGAAAGCTCTCCCCAAGAGGAGAGGAAGTTTACCCCAAAAGAAAGGAAGCTTACCCCAAGAGTGGAGGATGTATATGTAGTTTTACAATGATGATCAGAAGGCTTAAAAGGGAGGGAAACTATAAGAAGCAAGCACACAGGTCCAAGAGCTCATGGAGGTGGCTGGCTGGGGCTAAAACGATTGCTTTTGTGAGTTGAGTGCTCAAAGTTTTCCAGTCACTTTTCAGAGAATGCGTGTTATGTACTGGCATGTGGTTTTAAGTGGAAGCTGAAGAGAGGGGCATTGAAGCAAACTTGGGACATCTGAGGGTGGACCACTGGGCAGTGGCGTGTATGATGGTTCTAGAGATATTTCTCACCAGCTGGAAGAATCGGTCTGGAAAGGTCACAGGTCATCATATTGCTATAGTTCTAAAGTGTGTGAATAGTTCTGAAGCACTGATTTAGAAAAGTTAATTCCTTTATTGCTAACAGCAGCTACACCCCCAGCGTCACCCCCAGAATCTCACCTTGTTTGAACGAGACTGAAATTCTCAAGAGTGAGCCCGGCAGTCTCCTTGGCGCAGCATTGGGTTCCTAACACTAACACGCTGGCGGCGGCCCACCGGAGGTGATAGATAAACATTTGCTGGGTTGGTGAGTGAAGCACCAGGAAGCTCTGGAGTCTGTGTCTAGCACTTCTATGACCATGGGGGAGGGGAAGGGGAAGGGATAATCCTGCTTTCCACCTCCGTCGGGCTGAGGACCCGTCTTCCTATGGGCATGGGGGAGGGGAAGGGGTAATCCTGCTTTCCACCTCCGTCGGGCTGAGGACCCGTCTTCCTATGCAGCCAGTGCTGCCCTGGGATGCTGAGCGCTCATCCAGCTTCGTTAAGTTGTGGATCAGCTGCTCCCTCCATCTCCCGCAGGAGGGCCCAGTGACATAAAAGATTTAACTTAGCTCTTGAAGGGTGGAAGGAAATATCACGACTCCTTAAGCCCGCAGCCTGTGACCCAGGAGAGTCCTTCTTTGCCTCTCTCTTTAGCATTAAGATGGCACCAAGTTACTAGGGTGCATTTCTTTTTTTTTTCTTTTTTTTTTTTTTTTTCTTTTTTGGATTTATTTATTTATTATATGTAAGTACACTGTAGCTGTCTTCAGACACTCCAGAAGAGGGCGTCAGATCTTGTTACAGATGGTTGTGAGNCACCATGTGGTTGCTGGGATTTGAACTCCAGACCTTTGGAAGAGCAGTCGGGTGCTCTTACCCACTGAGCCATCTCACCAGCCCTAGGGTGCATTTCTTTCCACTAATAAGAGTTCCAGCTGAGCGTCATTATTGTGGGTTGAGCTGTCCCGCACCCCTCATGCCTACACAGAACGTATGATTATGGCATTGTTTGGGGTAGGGTCTCTGTGGATATAAGCAAGCTAGGATAGGCCATATTGGGAAAAGGTGGATGATAAAGTGAATGACTGGTATCCATATCAAAAGAGGGAAGGGTTAGAGATGTAACTCAGTGGAATAGCTCTTGGTCAGCAT
Source organism: Mus pahari (assembly GCF_900095145.1). Classification (NCBI taxonomy): domain Eukaryota; kingdom Metazoa; phylum Chordata; class Mammalia; order Rodentia; family Muridae; genus Mus; species Mus pahari. Next base: position 161,141,315 of record NC_034591.1, read on the forward strand.
GGTGAGGCTCTGGGTTTGGTCCCAGCACAGCTAGGGAAAGAGGAAGGGTGGAGGGAGGGAGGGAGGGAGGGAGGGAGGGAGGGAGGGAGGGAGGGAAAGAGAGAAGAATTTGGATGAAGAGGCCCTGAAGTAAATACCATAACTGAGGAACAGATTAAGCTATATGTCCACAAACCAAGGAACACTAAGGATTTTTGACAATCACCAGAAGATTCAAAGACCCAAAAAGGAGTCCTTCCTGGAGCTCCAAAGAGAGTACGGACCCGCCAACACCTTGATTTTGGACTCCTGACCTCCAGAGCCACGAGACAATGTTTTTCTGTCTACATAAACCACCAGTTATGGTATTTGTTATGACAGCCCTTAAACACACTTGCCTGCTTCTTGGGCATCTCTGTGGCATCTCATCAGGAAAACCAGGAGGGCAGAGAGAATTCTGTCCATAGCGTCACAGTCTCCAGCCACTCAGGAAAGCTGTAGTGGATTCCACAGTGAGGTTCTGCTTTTCTTATCAATTGTCTCTGTCAGGCTGGAGCCAGAGAAGCAGCCGCTCTGCTTCTACAACTTTCCTTGCACTGAAGTTGAGGCGGCCTCCCAGCCACACACTCGTGTGTGACGTCTGCAGTTCTTAGAGACCCCTGAATCTTGTCCACTCCTTCTTGTTTAAAGATTTATTTTTATTTACATGTGTGCATGTGCTCAGGTGCCTGCAGAGGTCAAAAGAGGGCGTCTGTTCCCCTTGACCTGGACTTACAGGAGGTTGTAAACTGATTATCTTAGGTTCTGGGAACTGAACTCTGATCCCCTGGAAGAGCAGTGCTCTTAACCCCTGGGCCTTTTCTCTGGCCCCTTTACTCTTCTCTTTATACACTGGTCAACCCCACACGGTCTCAACTCCATGACAGTGGACTCAGACTCAGTTTCTGTGTAGAACTGAGAAGTCAACAGTGGTGCCTGAGACACAGGAAGTGTGTGTGTGTGTGTGTGTGTGTGTGTGTGAGAGAGAGAGAGAGAGAGTGAGAGAGAGAGAGAGAGAACAGTGGCAATTTATAATATAAAAATTTTATATATTTTATTTATATAAAAGTAAATCAGGAGGAACTGACAGGCTGAACCATTATTGCCAAAGGCATGCTAATATGAATTCTATCTTAAAGTGGGGATTGCTAAACACACACACATACATACACACACACCATCACCACCACCGCCACCAACAACAACAGAAATCTGCCTCTTCGCAAAAGTATGTGAAAAGTGTGGAAATGGTACATGCTTCTGCTAATAGACTACAAAAACCAAGGCTCAGAACATTGATGTGGTAGGAAGAAATCCCTATTCGAGGTTTGTCACTCCTTCCTGATTCTGAGCAGCTAAAGCCCCTGGAAGGTCCAGGATCATGGGTAGGTGGGTACCCTGGGTAGTTGACAGACTAGAGCTGAATGTAGGGCATACACGTGAAGTCCAGAGTTAAAGAATTAGTCCATTGGAGGGAGAAGCCACATGGTCAGAAGTGCAGGGAATAAAATCAGTTTGTAGCTGAGTCCATGTGGTCAGAAGTGCTGGGAATAAAATCATTTTGCAGCTGAGTCCAAGCCTGAACAGAGACGACGCTGAAGATTCTCCTCATTGTGAAGAGCAGCAAGCCACAGACCTCAAGCTTTTTCTGCTTGTTTCCATCTCAGTTCACTGAAACAGTAAGCACTCAAAAGGTCTTAGTTAGGGTTTTACTGCTGTGAACAGATACCATGACCAAGTCAAGTCTTCTAAGGACAACATTTAATTGGGGCTGGCTTACAGGTTCAGAGGTTCAGTCCATTGTCATTTAGACAGGAACATGGCAGCATCCAGCGAGGCTTGGTTCAAGAGGAGCTGAGAGTTCTACATCTTCATCTGGAGGCAGCTAAGAAGACTGACTTCCAGGGAGCTAGGATGATGGTCTTTTTTGTTGTTGTTGTTGTTGTTGTTGTTTTGTTTTGGGGTTTTTTTTTTTGTTTTATTTTGTTTTTCAAGACAGGGTTTCTCTGTGTAGCCATGACTGTCCTGGAACTCACTCTATAGACCAGGCTGGCCTCGAACTCAGAAATCTGCCTACCTTTGCCTCCTGAGTGCTGGGATGAAAGGCATGCACCACCATGCCCAGCTCATAATTTTATTCTTAGTCTCTTAAATGTTAACTAGTATACACGAGATGCCCCCCCATATGCCTTAAGTCAGTGGAAAATGAATTAAAGTGTAGTTCCTAATTACAATAGACTAGAATTGGAACTATGGCAGGGCATAAAGTTCTTGCCTCTGGCTTCTAAGAATAAGCTGACCTTATGTGGGGCTGCTTTTGATCCCAGTTGTAAACATTGATTTTTATCCTAGTTGCACACACTGCCTGGTTCCTGTCCGTTTTCGTGTATGCATTTTTCTGTTTTGTGTAAAGAGTCATTTTGCATCAGGTACCCTCAATGTACCTTGGATGACCTTAATGTATCACTTAACTTCCTTGTCTCCTTCTGTAATATAAGTCTGATGCTTGCTTTGAGAAATTACATTCAGATTAACACTCCCTTGTGTTTGCATCTGTTTGTCACTTTTCGCCAACTCCTTGCTCACCTGAATACCAGGACCTTGATTCTCCTGCGGGTTGAGGGGCTGACTGAGTCCAGTCCGCAGCAGCCACACCTACTTCGACCAGGCTACACCTCCTAATAATGCCACTCCCTGTGCTAACCATATTCAAACCACTATAGGAAAGCTGTCAAGTGATGGGTAGACACTAAAGTGAACTGTGACTGGGTGGAGTGCTGGAGTTATCATCAGCTGTTACTGAGTACTGCTCTAAGGTCGGGTTTTAAGGCAGCTTTGCAGGAGCAGGTTGGTACCCACTCAAGCGTGGTGCTGTACTCTGTGACCACACACTGCATACACTAGATGGGTGGTTTTCCTCTCCTTACACTTCATCCCCTTCCCCTCCCCCTCCCATTAGTCCCTTCACTCCCCTAAACAGTTTCACTTCTATTGTTGCATTCACAAATACTTCTCCGTGTCCATATAAAGTCTAGAAACCTATGCAAATGAGAGCTCGAATATCAGGCTCCGGTTGGCTTAGTTCACTTAACAGGATTATCTCCAGTTGCACCCATTTTCATGCAAATACATAAATTCATTCTTCCATAAGCTGAAAAAAATCCACTGTGTATACAGACCATGTCTTCCTTATCCAATCCACTGCTACCGGACACCTAGGTTGGTCCGTGCTGCACTGGACACAGTTGTGCAAGTGTCTCACAATATGTTGACTTGGAGGTTTTTTTCTTCCCATAATCCCCCAGGAGTGGAATAGTGGGTAATTCAGAAGGTTTAGTTTTAGTGTTTTGAGAAACATCTATTTTTACCTCCGTAATGGCGAGACTAGTTTACATTCCCACCAGAACTATAGATGGGTTCTTGCTGAGTGCTCTTTATAAAGGAGTTTGCCTGCACTGGACCCCACTGGCTGCTGGGAAACAGTTGGCTCTCATCTAAGGCCATTACTGTCCCCTGTCTCAAAGACAGGGCCTGAAATTAGCACCTAGCCATCTGTCCGGTCCTCTGTCGGCCACAGCAATGTCAAGCCAATCTGACTCAAGGTTAGTGAGAAATGGCGCCCATCGCTAACCCATGCATTCTCTCCTTCAGTCATTCACAGCTTTCTCAGTGCCTTTTATTCTATGTCAGATTTTATGTGAGCATATTCATGGAAATTCATTCAAAGTTAAATAAACAAATGGTTTTTCTCTTCTAGGAGTTGATAATCTATTGGGGAGGCAAAAGCAGAAAGGCCATGGGAACACAGACCAGCAAATGTCTACCAGCTAGCTGGGGATCTGGGTCAGGAGAGTCCTATAGCTGAGTGTGGAATGATAGTGTTAGCTGGAAGAGAGACTGGGTGGCAGATGGGAGGACTTCATGGGGAGGCTGTCCTTAGCAAAAGTGCATACCTCAGAAATGGCGTGGGGCCGAGAGACTGAGCCGACAGAATAAAAGTGGGGCGGAGAAAAAATAAAGTAAAACAAGAGGGCAGGGTTGATTTTATTTTCTTTAATTATAAAAGGAGTGTGGAATAAAAGCCGAATACTTCCTTCCCTTAAGTATGGCCGAGGCGCGGTCCTTCTCAGCATAGGATGTCACGGGCTCCTCAGAAGAGGTGAAAATTCCTTGCTACATACACACTCGAAAGGGGACCTGTTCAGGGTTTGTGTAGATGTGGAGGGGGCTGGGCAAGCCAGACAAAGGTTTGATTAGTGCACATCCCAGGGGCTGCTGGACTAACCAGAGGGGAGGAGAGACTGAACCCCAACACAGGAGCATGGGAGGAACGGGCAGGCTCTCGTGTAATCTACAATACTTTTAAACTGTTTCACTTGTGAACATTTTCTGCCTTAGATTTTTTTTTTTACACCATCCTAAGTAAATAGGTATATAATGATATTGGTGTGCAAACCCATTTAGTAATAACAAATAATAAAGAAGTAAATTTAAAAATGATTCTTCATTATAAGAATACTTTTGCCATTTACTAAAGACAAAAGAAATTTACATCTAATCTAATTAGACGGATGCATTTATTCTTGAATAAAAAATTAAATTCTGGCTAGATATATGATGTGTAGGACACAGCTCACTGTTCTTCAGAGTTGATCAATATTTGATTTTTATAAATAAGAATGGCACTTCACCTAATACATAATGTAAAATAGCAGGGATAGATTAGGGCAACTTCAGAAGTTGTTGGATATTCTGTTCTAATTCCAAGTGAAAAGTTAATGCAGCAATTCATTTTAGATAGGTTCTCACATACCTCAGGCTGTCCTGGAATTCTGTACCCAGCTGAAGTTAGTTAGCCTTGAGCTCCTGAGCACAGGAACTCTATCTAGACATGGCTTTAAGACCTGGCTTTAAGAGACGTTCAATGCATGGCTCCCTCGTTCCTGCTGCCTTGAGTCATAGCCTCTTCCTGGCATCCTACTTTCTGGAAATGAATGCATGTTGGTGAACATGCTCCATCTGTGTATCTTGGTGTTTGCTTTCCATCTGGACCCTAGGGTGCAATGACCTTGCCAGACCAAGGTGTTTGAAGAAAGAGTGAAAATTTTCCTTCTGAGAGACAAACACACCAGGAGACCAGTGGCCTGACTCTTCCCTTTTTACCAGAGGCCATCTTTCTGGAAATCGCTCTGCTAGCTCTGAGCATTTGGTCTGTTTTGTGTTTTTTCCCTTTGCCCTTTCGGTATTACACTTGAAATCCTTTATTTTTATCTGTTGCGAAAAGTGAGTCGAAGAATTTGACATTCAGAAGTCCCCACCACCTCTTGCAGCTGCCCGGCAAATTTATTTCTGTTTTTTCCTAAACGGGGAGTCCCTTGGGGTGATGATGACAGTTACTGACCTTTCCACAAGCAGTTTGTGCTCTTTGTTATTTCTTAGAACCATTTACAAGTTCCCATCCGGTAAGACTTGGTTCAGCAGACATTCTATTTGTAGAGCTCTTGCTATTAATTTACACACACACACACACACACACACACACACACACAGAGAGAGAGAGAGAGAGAGAGAGAGAGAGAGAGAGAGAGAGAGAGAGAGAGAGATTTCTTATTTGGTGTCTGAATGTAAAAGAGGATATGGCTGCTCCTAGTTGAGGAGAAAGACTTTATTGTAGGTATGAGGGAGAGTGTAATCAGAGGCATTTGAAAGGTCCAGACCAGATAAGGTCGTGAAAGATGAGAGAGGAAGAGAAGAAAGAGGGAAGAGGAACCAAGAGGATCCCAGGAGTGCAAGGTGGGTAGCCAAAGCCAAAAAGGCTGAATTACATAGAAGTCAGAAGCCCAGGGAAGGGAAGCAAAGCCCCTGAGCAGGAGAGGTTTGGGATAGGGGCGAGGCGAGCAGTGTTGGGAGTTTCTTTGGGACCTGACAATGCTCTTGGTGGTGGGGCTGGGGAACAGGGCAGAGGGGATTAGCTTGGGCTGCAGGATAGAACCTGCCCTCCGAGTGATGCAGGAATCAGGTCAGGACAAAGAGGCAAGAAGTGGGTGGGTTCTCTGTCCTGGAATGTCCTCTGAGGCAGTGCTCAGCTGTTGCTGCTTGGAAGAGGGGAGGAAAGTCACTGGTCAGAGTGTGGCAGTAACTGAGTAACTGGAAGCAACTGACCCAACTCAGTCTTCGCCCAAATTGTAATAAGTCAAACATTTTTATCTTTCCTTTCTTTTTCTTTCCTACAGCTTTCTCTTCCTCTCCCGAATCTTAAACAGTCCTATTAGCCCTCCTTCTTTAACAGTAAACACTGACATGAAAACACATCGTGATCTGGAGGAACGGTGGCCCAACTTATCTCACCCTTGGGAGACAGAGGCAGGAGAATCAGCTATTCAAGTAAAGACTTGAATCTGAGGACAGCATGGGCTACATGAGACCCGACCTCAAAATGAAGAACAAGGAGGAGGAGGAGCCTCTGCTGCCCGCCATTCAAAGGGGGTATTTCTTAGTATACTCTCAAAGGAACATTCAGAGCTAAGCTTAGCGTGGCGGGTTACAACTGCTATCTTTCTTCCTTCTCCGTAACTCCTGCTCTTCCCATTGCAAGGAAGAGGCAGAGGAGGTGAGAATCCCAAGAGGGCCCCGCCCAGCCAGTTGCAGAGTTCATCTCTGCTTCCCCAAGCTCTTCTACAGGGAAGCTCTAGTTCAGACTATGTCCCTATGACGTACCAAGTCTCTGCTAGAGATATAGTATTAGTCAATCCACTTAGTGTTAAAACAGTACTAGCATCGTACATCAGCAAGAAATGATGTCATTGTAGTAGCTGGAGGAGCCGTAAGTCTTCCCTGAGGGGTGAAAGTAAGCATGTGTGACAGTCAACCTAGACTGGTAACTTGGTGGCTCTTAGAATCCCCATGGGAAGACACTTCTGGATTTGTCTGTGGGGGTGTTTCAGATAACGATCCACCCTGATCGTTTCGGGTGGGCAGCACCATCCCAAAGTCTGGGGACCCAGACTGGAGGATAGCAGAAAGTGGGCAATGAACTAGCATCATGTCTCTGCTTTGTGACTGTGGACACAGCTGCCCAGCTGTTTTATGACCTTGCTACCAGTTAGAGCCGCTCTCACTGTGCCTTATCTCCCCACAGTGAGGGACTCGGCCTTCAAATGGTGACTCCAAAATAGACTTCCTTAAGTTGCTTTGGTGAGGGATTTGATCACAGCTATGAGAAAGGTATCCTATACGGCTGGGAACGCCTATACACATGATCTGCCCTTCCCTAGTTGGTGGTCCTTGGAACAGAACTGCCAGCAGTGACTCAGAAAGTCTTGGGCATCCACACAGACCCACAGGACACAGCTTCCTCCAGTTATCCCATGTTATCCCAGAAAGTCTGCTTTGGTCTGAGATCTGTGGGTCCACACTTTAGCTCTTGGCTGGCATTGAAACTCACCCACTCTGTTTAATTCTTGCCCAGTCCCCCTTGTCAGAAGATCAAATATTCTCCTTGTTCTCCTTCTAGCTGGAGGCATTCTTCTAGGCTTGGCTACTTCCCATCAGCCTAGTTTTGAATCTATTGAACCACAGGACTCCTCTGTTGTACAATGCCTTCCAGAGGGCCCAAGCCAAGCCCAAGTTAGCCCAAGACCATGAAGTTTCAAAACTCCTTGGGTTGGTCCTCGGTTCCTATTTTTCTGACTCCTAATTTTTCTCTTCCGTTCATTTCATTTTGCAACGGGACGTGACAGCCTTTGTGATTAAGTCTGAGTGGTGCCACTGTTACCCAGAATGCCCTGGGCTTATTGGCAAACACACACATATTGATCTGTCCTTTTGTCTGTGCTCATGGTCTAAGTATTGCCTATCCGTGCAACAATGGTTACCCAAGAGCCCAACATGAGCCAGACACTATCTGAGTGTCGAGGAAATTCCAGTGAGCAAAACAAGGAGCCTGAGCCCTTCCATTCTGTGTGAGCTCCCTGCAAGCATTGGGCTTCACCACCAAGCTTAACAGGATGGAGACTGGTGGGCCCTCTGCCAAATGGACAGGAACTGCTTCCAGTCTCCATGCTTTCAAGGCAAAGGCACCCAGGCATTGCCTCCCGTTCACGCTGTTCGCCTCCTCCAGTGAAAAGAAATCCCCTGGTGGACTGTTCCTAAGCCTCTGCTGACAGCATGACCTCACCCCACAGTGAATGTACACACTTAACAAACTGTAGCTGATAAGTAAGTTTCGGCTTGGAGATGAAGTCATTGTTCCCCGGTGACAGACACTCAACACTGCTGCAGAGTCTGAGCTGACATTCCTCTTTCAGAGACATTAATCAACCTATTTAAGGAAACTCAAATATGGCTTCTGCTCTGATTAGAACTTATAACAACACAGATCCCTACTAGACAAACACCCTGTTATTTCTTCTCCCAACAGTTATTATGTTTTCTTTCTGTGCCAGACATACATGCACACACTCAGTATGGGGTCTATAGCCCTGAACATATGGGGGGTGGTCTATCAGTTTCTTTCATTTTTCTATTACTCATCTTTTTCTTCTCTTCTCCTTTCATTTTCTTCTTCCTCCCCACTCTTTTATTTTTAAAAAAGGATCGTCTACAGAGTGAGTTCCAGGACAGCCAGGGCTATACAGAGAAACCCTTTCTTGAAAAGCCAAAAAAACAAAACAAACAAACAAACAAAGGATCTCACCACATAGCTCTTGAACTCACAGCAATCCTCCTGCCTGAAATCACAGGCATGGGCATCACACCTGAGGCAATAGCTGTTTTCTTTAATCTCATTTCATCTCAAGAATTCCCTTGCTGACTCAGACAGATACTAAGCAAACCAATGTTGACTGTCTCCTGCTATGAGGTGCATGCTCTAAGGGGCGTGACTGTGAGGTGCATGGCTGTGAGGTGCATGGCTGTGAGGAGCATGGCTGTGAGGGGTGTGGCTGTGAGGTGCATGGCTGTGAGGTGCATGGCTGTGAGGGGTGTGGCTGTGAGGTGCATGGCTGTGGGGTGCATGCTGTGAGGGGCATGGCTGTGAGGTGCATGACTGTGAGGTGCATGGCTGTGAGGGGCATGCTGTGAAGTGCTTGGGTGTGAGGGGCATGCTGTGAAGTGCTTGGCTGTGAGGGGCATGTTGTGAGGTGCATGGCTGTGAGGGGCATGCTGTGAGGTGTATGGCTGTGGGGCGTGGCTGTGAGGGGCGTGGCTGTGAGGGGCATGGCTGTGAGGGGCGTGGCTGTGAGGTACATGGCTGTGAGGGGCATGCTGTGAGGTGTATGGCTGTGGGGCGTGGCTGTGAGGGGCATGGTTGTGAGGTGCATGGCTGTGAGGGGCATGCTGTGAGGGGCGTGGCTGTGAGGTACATGGCTGTGAGATGCATGGCTGTGAGGTGCATGTCTTTGACACCACCACTGGGAGTATGAAGGAGAGGAGTCATAAGTTTGATGCCAGCCAGGGTTATATAGCAAGATCCTGTCCCAAAACAAAGCAAATTAAAGCAACAAACAAAGAAAAAGTGTTAATAAGCAGCTGAGCACCTGAAGGGCTGAGGTCAGCACGGCGCCCTGGTGCACACACAGAGGTGTGCCACTGATGTAAGGCAGACTCAGCCCTGTGTCAGACAGGCGGGAGGGTGACTGGCCATGTGGCATGATTGGACATATTTCCAAAAATGGAAGTAGATGGAGGAGGTTCCTCCTGCTTCAGACAAGGCGGTGGTTATGTGATGTGTGTGAGATTAACCTCATAATCCTGCTGCTAGCCTGTGTCTGGTACCACAGACATGATACAAATCCACAGAGGAGCCCTAGGAACTACAGGGGCGCTCTCCTGAATCCAGGCAAAGTCTAACTTCTGTTTTTCCTTCCTTGCTTTCCCCCAACATTAGTAGCGACTTCTAAGAGAAGGGTACAGAGTTCAACACCGACAGCCCAAACTAAGTTCCACATACATTCCTTCTCCCAGGATCCCATAGGGATAAAAATTCAAAATTTATGCAAACGAGGACACTAACACAACGGCTCAGGGGATGAAGGTGGTTGCTACCAAGCTTGACAAAAGTTGAATCCCCGGAACCCACAGAGTAAGAGAACTGACTTCTGCAAGCTGTCCTCTGACCTTCACGTGCACACCACAGAACACACGTGTAAGTGTGCACACATACACAAAATAGCAAATGTCTATTTTTAAAAAAAGATATGGAAAGGAGATCTTGGTCATAACAGAATAGTCTCTCTCTCTCTCTCTCTCTCTCTCTCTCTCTCTCTCTCTCTCTCTCTCTCTCT
>NC_034591.1:161151817-161163590 GCF_900095145.1 Mus pahari
CCTCTCCCCTGTTTACTCCTGTGCTTGTGATTCAAATCCTTGCCTCAGGCTCTGCCTTTGTGGGCATAGAATCCAAGACAAATTGGTGACTTTCGGTGGTGTCTCTGTCTGCTAGGGTGTGACTCTCTTGTTTACTTGCAGATGAGAGGGGAGAAGTGAAGCACAGTATTCAAGATATTGGCAGGAGGATATTGTCAACTGGTGACCAGGACGACTAAAACCAACAGGGGAGTGTTAGTGTTAGGAGATCAGGTGACGAGCACATGGGTGCAGTGAGTCAGCTTCCTTCCATCACTGTGGACACGGAGATTTGCACACAGTGTGGCTGTGTGGCTCTATTGTGTTTCACTGAAAGTGTGGGATTTAAAAAAAAAAAAAAATCAGTGGTGGCGGGAATGCCCCTCATTTGGCAGAGTGCTTGCCTGTCATCTAGAAAGCCCTAGGTTCGGTCCCCAACACTGCACAAACACCTTGTGGTGGCACACACATGCCATCCCAGGACATGGAGTTGGACACAGCAGAGTCAAGAGTTCCAGGCCAGCCTCAGACCAGCTTGAGATACTGGGATCCATGGGATACTGTATCAGAAACAAGATAGACGTCCGTTACCTTGACACAAGCTAGAGTCACTGGTGAGGAAGTAGAACTGGTTCAGAAGATGCTTTCATAAGTTCAGGCTGGACAAAGGCAGGGGCAAGGGGGTGAAAAGTAGGCTTGTTACAAAGTGAAAAGGGCTCCAAAGGATTGGGTCCCAAGAGAGAAAAGCTGCCAGTCTGTATGCCTAGGGGAATTTTGTAGGAATTATGGCAGAAACTGGACAAGAACTAAGGTCATTTCCATTGAGTTTGGTTTATTTCTGGGTACATAACAGATCAAGCCAATGTGGCTCACATGCTCTGTGCATGTCCCCCAGACCTAGCTGGGGAGATGGTCACACACTGCCCACTCAGAACACTGAACAGACATCACAGTTGCTCCTCCTGTTCGTTCTCTTTTGACCTAGGCTTGGTTTGTCAGCTGACCTCAGCTGAAACTGCTGGGATTAATTACATGTGTTGTCTTTGTTCTCATGTTCCTATGACCAGCCTGCAGTTAAGAATGCAAATGAACACATGGCCCTGTCTTTCTGGGTATGGGGAACTAACTCCTACCACTACACAGCTGTGTTTTCTTTGGGTACACCGTAGCTGCTTCTTGCCTGTGGGGTGGTGTGGGGTGGTCTCCTTCCCAGAAGAGGAAGGGACTTTTTACAATCTGCCCTTACCCACAAGTCAACCTGCTACGGTTAGATGTGAGGGCACGTGAGGAGACAACAGTGTTTGGCTTATGTTCCTGGGTTGGGGGCTTTCTGGGAGTCAGCTTGAGCCCGCTGAGACAGGCCTGCTGTTTCCTCTTGCTTGATGAGCGGCAAGCTCTTGTGTTTAATGTCCCAAGTGTTTGTTGTTTTAAGCCTAATGTTCCTTTCAACTCTAACATGTATTTTACGGTAACCAATTAGTTTTAATAATTTTTATAGTATGTCTATTTGTTGTGATATTCTGTTTGTTTATTTTTTTGGACAGGATCTCATACAGCACAGCCTGGGTTTGAACTCATGTTCCTCCTCACTTTCAAGATTGGGGTTATAGATGTGAATCACTACACTTAGCTATATATCTTTTCATAAAATATTTCACTTATTTTCAAAAGACTAAACAGAGACTCCCTTCCATTAAGGATTAGAAAATAAACTGTAGTCAGTCTAGGCAGAGGACTGAGCACAATTTAACTCCAGCGACTTAGGAGGAAGAGGCAGGTGGGTCTCTGAGTTCAAGGCCAGCCTGGTCTAAGCAAAATAAAGTAAAATATATGTCAATGTGTAAAGATGATCATAATGTGTTTATTAAAAGAAAAAGGCTAGACAGTAAGATACATAGTATGTGTTCATTTGCATTTGGGGGGGGGTTGAGACAGGGTTTCTCCGTGTAGCCCTGGCTGTCCTGGAACTCACTCTGTAGGCCAGGCTGGCCTCGAACTCAGAAATCCGCCTGCCCCTGCCTCCCAAGTGCTGGGATTAAAGGCGTGCGCCACCACTGTCCAACTTCATTTGCATTCTTACTGAAGATTTATCTTTATGTTTATAGATGTTTTGCCTGCAGGTTATGTATGTACACCATGTGTGTGCCTGGTGCCCATGTTGGTCAGAAGAGGGATCTAATCCCTGGAACTGCCGCTTTGGGTGGTTATAAACTGCAGAGTGGGTGCTGAGAATTGATCTCAGAGCCTCTGGAAGAGCAGCAAGTGGAGAAACCATTTTGGCTCCTGGTCTCAGAGGACACAGTCATAGTGGGGAGGGCATGGCCATGGGAGGGGCTCAGTGCTGTGTCAGTAGGGGTGTGAGGCCACTCATGCTTGGGAACCAGATAGGAAGTGGGTCAGATTATAAAATCTTGACCTTCATCCCAGTGACCTACTTCCTCCAGTGAGACTCCACCCTGTAAAGCCTCAAACACAGCTGAAGACCAAACATTCAAATATACACATGAAGGGCATCTACACCCCGACTGAGACATTTCACGTCCCGACAGCGGCAATACTCCACTGGTCTCTCCAGTGTGGAGACTGCATAGTTGCTGGACTTCTTAAATGGCATCCAGAGAGTCGGAGTAACTGGTGCAGATACAGAAAACCAGGCTGCAGCCAGCTTGCCATTAATGATCTAGCTGTGGAGGGCACGTCGGTCACAGTAGTTAAAAATGTCTGGAAAACCAAATTAATTAATTAATTAATTAATTAATAAAAGTCTGCCCCAGTGCAAGTAGATAACATGGGTCCCTCCCTGGTGCAGTGTCAAAATTCCCATTATTGGAGTGTGTGTAAGAGTGTACACACAGACAGAAACTTTATGGCAAAATATTATCCGCTACTGCCTATTTTATGTGACTTTGTATTGCTTCAAGTTTTATGATGAGCATTTATTTCAGAATGATCAACAACAAAGTAAAATTATTTCAATTTAAAATTTTATAAAATAAAAAGAAATGAAGTATTTCTTTTGTCCAGCCAACACAAAGAAGCAAAACATATTGTATCCTGTCCACATTGTAATGTAGTGATTTCAGTAGGAAGCCATTCTACTGAAAGCAGAGACAATAATACACCCTATAATTATCACAGAGTCATCTATTTTAACAGAGCCCCACCAAAACAATATCACGTGGCCTAATTTAAAATAGGCTCTGCATTAGTGGTATGTCCATTTTGCCCAGGGCCGTTAGGAGCTATTTAAAGTTTGAAGTCAAGTAACATTGGAGAATGATCTCTGTTCCTGGAATAAAGAGTTACTCAGAGTTGTAAATACACAATTTCGTGTGTGTGTGTGTGTGTGTGTGTGTGTGTGTGCTACCAAAAATCTGTTGCCCCAGAGACTCTAAACAACCAAGACCCAACAAACAGAGTAGGAGAAAGGAAATTTAGGGGGGTGGGGGAAGGAAAATAAGAGCCTTGGCCCAGAGTTGACTGGCTGAAGCCTCTGGGTAAGAATCGAGAACTGCGATAGAGCTACCATTTGCTGAGAAGGCTTCCCGTGAGAGACAGTGTGCCTTTTATAGAGATTCGAGTCAGCATTTAAGGCCACAGTGCACATGACCGGGGAGCACATGTGCTCTGACCCTTTCCCAAATGCCAATCTGCAGTTCTGTAGAAATCTCACACACAGTAGGTAAGTGTTGGGTTACAGTAAAATCACCCACCCTTCTGTGTAGCCTGCCAGACAAGGGTCTCACCTTATCAACTATAACCCTGTCCAAGGCCCTGGCAACCAATCTGTGATCCCATTGAAGTCCCTTGAAATGAAGTCCTTTAAGACATAACTTCAGTACCCAACAAACTACACACAAAAATTGTAAAGACACTTAAACACAACCCTTTTACTTATTTACACTTATTTGTGTGCGTTAGTGCACGGGTGTACTCATGCATGAATGTGTACATGTATTTGTGTGTGCCATAGTGTATGTGCGGAGGTCAAAAAACATCTCGTGGAAATCAGTTCTCTTTTTTCACTATATAGGTCCTAGGGATCAAACTCAGGCCATTTGACTTGGGAGCAAGCACACTTACCTTGGAGCCTTCCCTCTAGCCCATAGTTCCCTCAATTTTGTGCTTTTAGAAATTATTTATTCAACCGTCCATTTATTTATTTGTTCATTTGGGAGAAGGGCGCACGCAGGTCCTGGTGCGGGAACTCAGAGAGGACAACCTGCAGCATGTGAAAGGCTCTCCTTCTGTCAGGTAGGTTCTAGGACCGACTCTCAGGTCTTCAGACTCTAAGGCAAGCACGTTTACCTATGGAGCCGACACATTGCCTCCACCCAGGACTCTGTTTTGAGAAGCCTGGACCCGTGCCCATGCCCGTACATGGTTATGCCATATCTTTTCTTTGTACCTTGCTATTAACTGCAAGGTTACGTTTATATACAATGTCTTCCTAATTGGGGCTGGGGAGACGGTTTCAGCGGACCAGAGCATGCACTGCTCCTGCAGAAGACCTCAGTTTGGTTCCCAGGACCCACACCACGTGGCTCACAGGTTACCTTCAGCTCCAGGGAATCATTTGAAACCCTCTGCTGGCCTCTGTGGACGGCTCCACTCACATGCGCGCGTGCAGACACACACACACACACACACACACACACACACGCACGCACACGCACACGCACACGCGCACACACACATGAACAAGCACAAATGCACATCATCTTCCTAAAAGCCTGCAGCTCTACTTCGCAGTGGCTCATCTGGAAAGTCTCCTCTGTGGTCAAGCAAAAACCCTGGTGTCACCCAGTGGAGATCTCTGGAATCCCTCAGGCTACCAGGCTGCCGTGGAGCTGTGTCTTCAGCCCACCTCACACTGCTGCTGACTCTGTGACCTTAAAATTTTCCACTTTCCAAATTAAAACTTTTTTTTTTTCATGAAAAAGAGCATCACTTTTGGCTTCACTTGGGTGTTTTCATCTTATGCAAAAGAATATCTAGCCCTGGGTGTGAAGGTTCTGACCACAGGTGCAACCCTTACCTACCTCATGGATAATTAAGGCCCACTCCGTTGGGCATAATGACTGATTATTATGCTTTCTTGCCAAATCGCCTGGCTTATTATTCCAAGAAGATAAGTTCCCACGCCTTGTCAGCAGGCTCCTCCTCTCCACGTTTAGTGGGGCGAATGACTCACGGTACTAAAGACCTTTAAATAGCTTGAATGTTCAACTATTGGTGATTTGTTGCTGTTCAGTGTGGTATATTGACTCCCTTACAATGGATGATGAAGTAGCTGGCTGCCCCCATCTTCCCTCATTTCCTCCTGCTCATACGATGACATCACCACTTGAGTCCCCTGTTTGTTTCCTTAGAATTAACTACAAACCACAGTGCTAAGTGCCTCAAGGGAGGAAGATCAGACACAGGGGACCCACAGATTTAGACAACAACAAAGTTAACCTAAAAGTTTGGTTAGGATCCTGTTGTCACCATCATCTGCACTGAACTAAAGGCTTCTCTCTGAAATTAACCCTTAAGAGAAACTCAAATGCACAGTGCTCCCTCTGTGCTGCTAAAATGAAAGCATGTGATATTATAAATGAGGTGATGTGGACGGAGGTGGCTGCTCTTACTGAAAAGAAAATCTGGCTAATCACCCTAGGGATACGGAGAAGAGTCCTAGGTTTAAAAATGGCGTAAAGGGGGCTGAAGGGATGGCTTGGCGGTTAAGAGCACTTGCAGCATTCTGCTGGCTGCTCTTGCAGAGGAACCAAGTTTGGTTATCAGCACCCTCATGGTGGCCCACAAGCATGCCAGTACCATGGGATGATCACCAGCAGTGGAGTGGATCAACCTGAGCTTAGAGAGCTACAGAGGGCTGAGCTGGAGAAGTGACACCAGTCCTTAGGAGGAGCCCAGAAGATCAAGTGTGGATCCCAGATATTGAAACAAGAAGCTGTAACATTGAAGTTGCCTAGGAAACCCCAAGATGTTCGAGATGCCAGAGCCGTGGGCTATCTGCTGAGGAAAGCTGCTAACAAGGGAATGGAATCAGCCCAAGAGAAAAAAAGTTTGTTATAGTCAACAAAGATGAAAAAGGAGTTAGAGATTGGAAGACTGTTTTGACATCAGACATGGAGATGCAGAGTTTGGAGTTTGTCCAGCTGGTTTTCATGCATTGGTTAAGTGATTAGATGAATCTCAGATGAGACCTTAAACTTTGGACTTTTAACATTGTTGAGACTGCTGTAGACTACTATGCTGTAGACTTTGAAATTTAGAGTAAATGTATTCAGTATTATGCTATGTTCGGTATGGCCCCCATAGACTCATATGTTTGAGCAAGTCTATGGGGATCAAGGAATGGACTGTGATGGTTTGCATATGCTCTGCCCAGGGAGTGGCACTATTAGGTGTGGCCCTGTTGGAGTAGCTGTGGTCTTATTGGAGTAGGTGTGTCACTGTGCGTGTGGGCTTTAAGCCCCTCATCCTTTTTTTTTTTTTAATAAAGATTTATTTATTTATTATATGTAAGTACACTATAGCTGTCTACAGACACTCCAGAAGAGGGTGTCAGATCTTGTTACGGATGGTTATGAGCCATCATGTGGTTGCTGGGATTTGAACTCTGGACCTTTGGAAGAGCAGTCGGGTGCTCTTACCCACTGAGCCATCTCACCAGCTCCACTAAGACCCTCATCCTAACTGCCAGTATTCTGCTAGCAGCCTTCAGATGAAGACGTAGAACTCTCAGTTCCTCCTACACCATGTCTGCCTGGATGCTGCTGTGCTCCCACCTTGATGATAATGGACTGAACCTCTGAACCTGTAAGCCAGTCCCAATGTCTTTCATACGACTTGTTGTGGTCCTGGTGTCTGCTCACAGCAGTAGAGCCCTAAGACAAGGGCTAGACTTTTCGTGGCAACTCTTGAGGCTGCTTTCTCTCTTTTCTCTCTCTTGTTTTTCCTTCTCTTCTTCTTTCTTCACATCTACTCCCATCAACACCCCGAGACACATCTCATCGTCCCCTTGGGATCCATTCGTTGCTTTATTGGTGGAACACTTCAGTCTACCTGGGGTTTCACACTCTATTCTCTCCCTACAGTTCTTCCTAGTTCAGAAAAACTGACAATGGACGTCATTCTGTCTCTTGCTTTCAACCTCACCCCAAATTGTTCTCTCTTCACACTTGCTTTTCTCTAGAACATTCCACTGTGATTCTTGACTTTCAACTGAAGTTCTCTACTTTCAACTAACCCACTCATTGGAGTGGTCAGCCAGCAACCCAGCAAAAGTAAGATATAAAACATACCTTGAAGACAACCGGGAACTTTGTGTTGATAAGCCTTGATTTGTACATCTCACACACACACACACACACACACACACACACACACACACACACACACACACACGCAGCATGTCCCTTGGACTTAAGTCCTAGGCTGAATAGAAAGGGGAAATGAGACTGTCACCTGAGCATAGGATTCTGTTCTCTGCTTTCTGACCTGCTGAGACGTGAGCAGGCAGCCTCATACCTGTGTCTACCCCTTCGGAGCTACCCACTGCCAAGCCTGCCTTCCTGGACATGATGGCCCATGTCCTCTTAAACTGTAGCCTCAACAAACGACTCCTCTGAGGAGGTGCTTCTATCTGGTGTTTGGTCTTAAGAGAAGGAAAATAACTAAACATATAGCTTACAGAGATTGTGGGTTTGATCTTTTGTTTTGTTTTGTTTTTTTTGTTTACTGTTTGTTTAAAGACTTTATTTTACAAACTTTTTTGAAAATATATTATTAATTGTAATTAATATTAACAAAAGTAGTAATATCATTTTTAATATGTTTTTTGTAGAACATTGTGGGGAGTGGGAGTGGCCGCAAGAGCCAAGATGGCGCCTTGCTTAACAAGAACCTGAGTCTGCGCACTTGTACGACCCTGTGCTGCCTGCCTGATGAGTCACTGGCCTATCACCCTGTGCCCTGTCTGCACGCATGGCTAGTGTTCAGAGCGTGCTGAACGCTGATTGGATTCAGGAGAGGGGGGAGGGATGAGATCGGAGGACGGATGGAAAAAGAACTGAATGAGCTCTCCCCCCTCCCCCCCCCAGATAAAAGCAGAAGCTGCTTGAAACCTACCTTGGCATGTTGTTCTTTCCCTGTCTCTGCCGGTCGGAGTTTGGGGTTGCGGTAGAACATGATTTTAATATTTTCTTTTTTAAAAAGATTTATTTATTTTTATTTATATGAGTACACCTTAGCTGTCTTCAGAGACACCAGAAGAGTGCATTAGATCCCATTACAGATGGTTGTGAGCCACCATGTAGTTGCTGGGAATTGAACTCAATACCTCTGGTAGAGCAGTAGGCAATCTCATAAGGAACCTTTTAAGCTAGTAATTGATGTGGGAGGGTCCATTCCACTGTGGGTGGAGCCACCCTTGGGCTGTTGTCCTGGATTCTATAAGAAAGCAGGCTTAGCAAGCCAGAGGATGCAAGGCAGTAGACAGCACCCCTCCATAGCCTCTTCATTAGTTCCTGCCTCTTGGTTCCTGCTCTTCTTGAGTTCCTGTCTTGACTTCCTTCAGAGATGTACAGTGATGTGGAAGTGTTAGCCAAGTAAACCCTTTCCTCCCCATCTTGCTTTTGGTCATAGTGTTTCTTCACAACAATAAAAACCCTGACTAGGATGCTTCCTAAGTCTTAAAAAGTGAGCCCCCCTTTTAATTTCCTAAATATCAATGCATTTGAGAAATTGCTACATAACACTAACATACAAATGGAAGCAGAGGACACAAGGAAAGGCCACACCTGTATGGCTCCAGTCACATGGGAAAGCGGTGCAGGAAAAGTAAGGACAACAGCAAAAAGATCAGTGCATGCCAGGATTTCTGGTGGGTTCGGACCACCAGGCAGCACACAGAGGAGTTTAGGTGGGTGGGACCGCTTTGTATGCTGCTACAGTGGTGTAGACACAAGTCACTGTGCCCTTTCCAAACCCACCGAAGGCACCACAGAACCATTAGCTGCACTAGTTCAGACTTATCATTGGTAACAAATGTGTCACTGCCACTGCAGTGCTAATGTGGGCAATGGGGTGGGGTGGGGGGACCAAGGGTAGATGGGAATTCCCTGTACTTCCCACTCAATTTTGCTGATAACCTAAAACTGCTCTGACGTGAATTATAAAGTCTATTAGAAATGTATTAACTTGTGGGGTGTGGTGACACTTGGGAGGCAGAGGCAGGCAGATCTCTGAGTTTGAGGACAGCCTGGTCTACAGTGTGGGTTCCAGGACAGCCAGGGCTACACAGGGAAACCCTGTCTCCAAAAAACAGTATTAACTTAAAAACAGATCCGATGAGTCTGTGAGGTGGGTAATGCTAACAGCAGAGCTAGATTTCAGCTATGTTGCCCTATTAAGTAAGTTAGCTCCCCCTGGCATCGCCCCTTCCACACTCCACCCTCTGTAAGCACTCATTCACTTTGTTTCTCTCTAACTCAACCTCTGCTTTCATCTGAGTAGTCCCACCCACCACCCACCTGGGTTAGAGGGTCCATACACTTACAGCCTCCCCCATGACAGCCCCTGCTGGGATGGGGCCACCAGAGCTTATCCACCTTTTGTTGCCCTCAGACTTTGCTGCCCTTCCCCTCTCTCCTTGTCACACTAAGGTGAGCCCAAGAGCCAAGTAGAAATCACCACTCCCGACCTCTGTGTCCACAGCCTTCATCTGTCCTAAACACTCAAACCTGGCCTTCGCAGTGTGACTGAGGGTGCAGAGAAGAACGCCAGACTTCCTCTCCAGCCAGGGTCCACTTCAGAGGGTATATTCATTACTTTCCCCCATTGCTATGATAAAATACCCAACAAAAGGGCTGGTGAGATGGCTCAGTGAGTAAGAGCACTGTTTTAACGAAGGTACAGAGTTCAAATCCCAGCAACCACATGGTGGCTCACAACCATCCATAACAAGATCTGTCGCCCTCTTCTGGAGTGTCTAAAGGCAACTACAGTGTATTTACATATAATAAATAAATAAATCTTTAAAACAAAAGCAATGGAGAGGTTTATTTTGGCACTCCGTTTTAGGGTACAACCCTTCGAGGTAGGGATAAAGTCATGATGCATTGGGAGTGATTAGACACACTGCTTCCACAGGAAAGACAGACAGCGGATAAATTCTCATGCTCACCTCACCCCCTCCTTTTCATTAAGTCCAGGACCCCCCCCCCCGAATGTCACTGTCTATATTTAAGTTGGATCCTCCCACCATAATCGACCTAATCAAGATAATCCTAGATGATTCTAGATCTTGTCAGGTCACACCCCAATATTAACCACTGCAGAGGGCTTTGATTGGGAGGGGTTGGGGGCTGAAGATTGAATCCAGCACCTGGCAGTGGCAGGCAAACACTCTGTCATTGAACCACACCTTCCTCCCTACTTAAGAGGGCTTTACCAACTGTGGACTGAGTGGTTTCCGCAGCCTTCTCAAGCTGGCCCAGTCTTAAGTACAAACACAGATGGCTACTGTTGTAGGCAGGTTCCTTTCTCTGTAAGGTGAAACCTGGAAGCCTGAAAAAAGCTTCCTCTCAAAGGTACGATTCCCATCCACCCACCCAAGGCAGACTCTTCATGGACCCAAACCCTTCTTCTTGCAATGGGGCAAGTCCCCAGACCAATGCAGTCACTGCCCAGTGAAGAAGGCAGGGAAAGAGGCCAAGCCGCCACAGGCCCGCGGTGAGAGGTTTCCCAGGGCAACCACTCCCATGACCAAAAGCTGGCGATCCTGCCCCCTCCCCTCTGCCCCCTCCTCTCCGTGAGCCATTTCCTGCCCCTCCCAAGCCCTGATTTGAGTTTGCTGCGTGACCTGAAGGTCTGGAACAAAAATATATGGTCCCTAGGGTGTGACTTCATGGCAGTCCCAGAAAGAGCATGGGTTATTTTAATCTGGTAATAAATAGTCCAGCAGTCCCATAAATGAGAAAGTCTCTTCTCTACCCTGCTTAAATGTGTGAGCAAATGCACTGAAAACCTAAGACGGCTGGTTCTTGGCCAGAATGGGAGTGTGCATATGTGAGTTTGCCTCTTTAATTCTCCATTTAGGCTGCCCTCTTACCTCCTTCTGGAAGCTTTTTCCTCCCCTGGCAAGCCATCCCCACCCATCTCAGCCCCAACCTTTCATTTGAAGACCATGGTCAAGTTTGGAAAGGACTTGATTAATTTGAACAGACTTGGAACAAATGAGAATTGAAGTCACGCTGGGAAAGACAAAGACAAGCAAAAATTGTGGGACCAAAGTATGAAATAGAAATAGAAGATTTGGAAAAGAAAACATGCCGTTAAGGGAGAGTCACACCGGGTGAACTTTCCGAGACCCCTGGGATATTCAGGCAGTTGTTGATTGGTGGGTGCAGAATGGAGGGGGGTTCCTCAGTGTGGTAGCTGCTCACTAGCTCCTGTAAGTGACCCTAATTAAACTCAGCGGTTCACCAAGCTAGACTTGAACAGAAGTGTCTTTGACCTGTTGGTAGTGTCCTGTCTACTGACTCCTCAGGAGAAGTTTTCACGATGCTTGCATATCCCTGGTGGATAGCAAACCTGAACAGAGAATTCTAAGCTGAAACTCACTTCCCTTCTGAATGTTGACAGCCTTGCCACTGATGAGGACTCTGGAGCACCTTTGATGGTGGCACACATGCACTCGTGTGTGTGTGTGTGTGTGTGTGTGTGTGTGTGTGTGTGTGTGTGT
>NC_034591.1:161163645-161171221 GCF_900095145.1 Mus pahari
GAGAGAGAGAGAGAGAGAGAGAGAGAGAGAGAGAGAGAGAGACCTTTGTCTCCAGATTATATTATAGCTTATGATACCTGCTGTTGATTTGTTGATGTACGCTTCTGTTCCATTTATTTTGTTTTAGTGGGACTAATTTGGTATATGTCTGCATAGTATACATGTGTGTACAAGTACATGCTAGTATATAAAAGCCAGAAGTGGTTTTTATGTTTGATTTTTGTTTTGTTGAGACAGGGTCTTTTACTGAACCCAAAGCTCACTGATTAGTTAGGTTGGCTAGCCAGCAAGCTCCAGGAATGTAGATGTCTTTAATCCTAACATCAGGTATGATGGCTTGTATATGCTCAGACCAGGGAGTGGCACTATTAGAAGGTGTGGCCTTGTTAGAGTAGGTGTGTCACTGTGGGCCTGGGCTATAAGACCCTCATCCTAGCTGCCTGGAAGTGAATATTCTGCTAGCAGCCTTCAGATGAAGATGTAGATCATGCTTGCTTGGATGTTGCCATGTTCCTGCCTTGATGATAATGGATTGAACCTCTGAACCTGTAAGCCAGCCCCAATTAAATGTTGTCCTTATAAGAGTTCCCTTGGTCATGGTGTCTGTTCACAGCAGTAAAACCCTAACTAAGACACTGGGGAAGCAAAGACAGATCGATTTGTGAATTTCAGGCTACCCTGGTCTATATACAGTCCCAGAACACCTAATGCTAGTATAGAGTGAGACTTTGTCTTAAAACAAAGCAAAGAGTTGGCTCTTCAGTTAGGAGTACTGCTGCTCTTAACCAAGGAGCCAGGTTAGATTTCTAGCACCCAGAAGGCAGCTCACAGCTATGTGTAACTCTAGTTCCAAGGAACTCACTTTCTGGCCCCACAGGCACCAGGCATACATGTGGGGTACAGACATACATTCAGGTGAAAGACTCAACACATACTTTTTTTTTAAAGTGCATTGTGTCTAAGGAATGTCAATCAAAGCTGTCCTCTGGCACACACATGTGTATACAGAATTACTTTGGAATCCTTGGATGGAATCACTAAATTTTTTTAAAAATATTTATTTATTTATTTAATGCATGTGAGTACACTGTCGCTGTCTTCAGCCACACCATAAGAGGGCATCAGACCCCATTACAGATGGTTGTGAGTCACCATGTAGTTGCTGGGAATTGAACTCAGGACCTCTGGAAGAGCAGTCAGTGCTCTTAACTACTGAGCCATCTCTCCAGCCCTCACTAAGTGTTTATAAAGGTTCTCACTAGCATTCTTCTTAAGCTGGATGCAATAAGATTCAAAACACCTTTCTGACTGAACACAGAGAGCTCACCTTACTATATAGATACTATATAGAACCTGTAAGTGGGTTCTGGAGTTCAAAGTCAGATCATCAACCATGCAAGGCAAGAGCCTTTTCCCACAGAGCTACCTTATTGGCCCAACAAACTATTCTTCTGAAAAGTTTGCATCAGGGACTGGAGAAACTGCTGGGTGGTTAAGAGCTTGGACTGGGCTGTTCTTCCAGAGGACCTAGGTTCAGTTCCCAGAATCCACATGGTGGCTCACACCTACATTTTACTCCAGGTCCAGGGCATCTGATGCCCTCTTCTGGCTTCTGTCAGCACTGCACACATATGGTGCACATATACACGCTCAGGTGCATACACATACACATAAACATTTTTTTAAAAAAAAATCTTAAAAATAAAATCACATTCTTCACTGACAGATACTAGAGCTCTTCACAGGGAAAAATTGGTTTTTTGAGATAAACTTAAGTAGTGCTGTTTAAATTAAATACTTTATTATGTTTTTATAGTTAAATATATTGCTGTATGTGTTTTGTGTGTGCATGCTTGTGCACATATTGGGGTATGTTAAATCCAAGGTCTTGTGCATGTCGAGGCCAGTTGTCTGACACTGTCTCCAGCACGTCCTATTCGTGTTTCTACTTGCTAATTGGTGCACTCTGACCCTACAGGGAAATCTAGCTGGGAGGTCCTTCTGAAGATGCACTTGATAAAGAGGATGTCTGTGGTTTTATAATTTACCTGTGTTTCCATAGCCTTGCAGTACACAGCCCTGATGAGACTTACTCCCAGGAGACCAGATATGCACTTCTGTTCATCAAAACACTTTTGTCTGAAAAGTATAGTCATATATAGCTTAATGCTTAAAGCTCACACTCCTGTGGTCTGTTAGTGTCACGTGTTTTCCCTCAGAGTAATTCACACTGGCACCAGAGTGTTGACTTTGATTCAAACCTTCAATGGCTGCCCATTGTTATTATGTGAAGCGTTGACCCTCTCCACAGGCCCTGTGTGGTCTAACCTAGGAGGAGGAAGAGGAGTCATTTTCAATTCCTTGGAAGCTCTGTTTGGGTTACTTCTTCAGCATACAGTGCAGGTTACCCTTTGAAGGCAGCAACCCCACTTCTGGGAGGCTGGAGAGGGTAGCAAACAGAGAGTAGATCCCAAACTGACATTTGCTCTACATCTCTAGTTTTAGTAAAACAGTCAGCAAAAAGCAGTCATCAACACAATAACCACACATCCAAGAACTGCTCCTGCCTGCCCCAGACCCTTCTAGAAGGCTTTATAATGAAAGAAACCACAGGTCTTTTGACTTCCCTTAAAGCCTTGTCTTCAGTCTTAGCCCCAGAACTGAAAAAGGAACTTATATTCTTTCCTGTGAAGTGAAGTCATTCACACCTTACTTCCTTTAGTTCAATGATAACTCTAGGAAGGAGGGAAGGTCTTCAAGTCCCAGGTAGTTAGAAGACTGTTCAATGAAGCAAAACCCATCAAACATGAGAATTATAACCAGCAATTGGCTGAACAGGATGAATCTCCACACAGGCGTCCTTTCTGTTCCACCCCTGGTGTCCATCCTAGCTAGCTGTGACAAAGTTTTAGTCTTTTTAATTTTGTTATTTAGTTTTAAGTGTGTGTGTGTGTCCGTTTGTCTATATATGTGTGTGTATATGTGTGTGTGTGTGTGTGTGTCTGTGTGGGTGTATGCACATGAGTGCAGAGTATATGCCCTCAGAAGCCAGAGGTTTTGGGTCCCCTGCAGCTGTAGGTATAAATAAAACTGCTCAAGGAGGTAGGTGCCAGGAGCTATACTCCAAGAGCAGTGCATGCTCTTAACCACAGAGCCATCATCACCTCAGCCCCTGTTTTTCCTTTTGTGGGGAAGTAAACAATATGGACAGATGCTGGTGTGAGCAAGCATGAGAAGGAGTGAGCTGTGGTGTGTGGTTTAGAGGGTGCTAGAGCTTTGTGCAACCTGAGGTGGTCATTTGGTGGTGGCTTGCCAATGTACAGTGGTCACTGCTTTTGCTCATTTGTGTCTAGGAATTTGCCAAGACTTTCAGAGTCTTTGCTCTGACTGAGAGTCTGCTCTGAAGAAAGATGTGAGAGGAAGTTCACCTGTTCTCACACAGTGAAGGTTGTGCATACAATGTCTTAACACAGAAAAACATCAGTATTAGAAGGTTCCAGAAAAACTGTTTTTTAAAGAACTACTTTCATAAAATGTGAAATTAGAATGGAGGCTTATCACTCTTTAATGTTTACAACTGTAGAGAGAAGACCGTGCACAAACTGTTGGTGAACAGAGGACGTTGTACTCACAGAGAAGCACTAAGAGACTCAGAAATATTAATCACACAGTGTTTCCTCGATGGAGGAGATAAAATCAAACACTTGCACTCTTGGATGGCCAAGAGCAGAGGTTCTTAACAACCTGGTGACATTTCTGCTATCTGTAGAGTCAGACCTCACCCAAATTCCCCAGAATGATTATCCTAGACCCTTCCCTCTCTAGACTGTTACCCATTAGGGTAGACGTCAAATGTTCTTTATGGCTTTCTGACCTCTATGCTATCTGTCAGAGAGTACATAGCTTTTAGGTCTTCTAGGTAGAGAAGTCATGCTTATGGTCACATGTACTTTGTATGGGAGACATTTCACAATCAAACCATAGCAGTGCCTGAGCCCAGGGGTTGCTGGTCCTATAGCAGTGCCTGAGCCCAGGGGTTGCTGGTCCTATAGCAGTGCCTGAGCCCAGGGTTTGCTGGTCCTATAGCAGTGCCTGAGCCCAGGCGTTTTCTGCTCCTTCTAAGGAGGAGCCCCATGTGTCTTTCCTTCCCATATGAGCTCTTGTTCAGTCGGAACCCTTCCTCTGCTTGCCCGTGCTCTGTCTGCCTCTAGTCAAGCAGGATGGTGAACAGCTGCCTCTGTTAGACTTTTTCTTGAGGCTCAGATGGCAATCAATGGGAGCATCTGGGCTACTCCTGGGGTGTAAGTCAGAGATATCCTCCTTCCTATATGTGGGTCTCAAGAATCAGACCTATGTTATCAGGCTTGGTGGCAGGAATCTTTACCTGCTAAATCATTGTGCCAGCCCCTCTGACATTCTCCACCTGCCTCCTTTCTCCACTTCTGAGAATTTCATCAGCTAAACAACTAGAGAAAGGGTCAGAGTTGTGCTTAAAGCCACTGATCAGGGCAATTATAAGAACAGGAAAGAAACTTCAATTACCACTAAAGGAAACCCTCTCCTTAACTTCCTTAATGTATAGATTTTTTAAAAGAGCTGACACATCTCTGAAGAGCTAATTTTAACAATTCAAATAGTTTGGTGAGGCTGAGTCATGTTCACTTATAAAAACCAACTACTTTACATATTCTGTATTAATTTAGCATAGACTTAGGGAAGAGGAATAACATAAAACCCATATTAAACCACAGGAAAAAATGTTAGTAATGGCCACAGCATATATCTCTCACTTGGGGTTATTACCTGAGATAGATAGATAGATAGATGAATAGACAAATGGATAGATAGATGATGAATAAATAGCTAGATATAGGTAGATGGATGAATGGATAGCTAGCTAGCTAGATGACAAATAGATGGAAGGATGGGTAGATAGATAGATAGATAGATAGACAGACAGACAGGATTTTAGAAGTCCTTACAAATGAGCTATTATTTAAAACAGGATTTTAAAAAAGATGTATTTCCTATTTAATTGTGTGTATACGAGCATATGAGTGCAGGTCCCCATGAAGGCTTAGGGGGGCATTAGATCACTTGAGCTGGTGTCAGATGATTGTAAGCCTCCCAGTGAGGGTACTGGGAACTGAGTGTGAGTCTTCTGCAAGAACTGTACATGCTCTTAACTGCTAACAGTCTTTTCAGCTTCAAGGATTTTCTAGAGAGTAAGTTTTATGGAATAAAATATGCATATAATTCTAATTAACATACATGTACACGCATTTATATTTCTTTTACTAAATACTAACTGAAAATGATCATTTCTTTCATTCTAAGGGGATGCAGGAAATTACAGTCATATTAGAGATATCTGTGACTTATTACCAGTAAAAATGCTATACACTATCACATTAAAGTCACTTCAGTTGTCTCCAAATATTGTTGATTAGTATTATAAAATTCCTGTCTGTCTAATGCATTAACAAAGAAAACTGTGTAAGACTGTCTAGTTGTCTTCAGCTGTGTAACAAATTGTCCCAAAACTTGTTGTTGAATATTTTTAATCCCAATTCAGGGTTTCTACCCTGCCTTTGACCATTTAGTTCCTGGATAAAACGCACACACACAACCTTTATATATACAGGGGATTGAACTCAGGGCCTTGTACATGCCAGGCAAGTGCTCTGCCACTAAGCTATACCACAGTAAGCCTTAATCAGCACAAGAGCTGGGCAGATCTCTATCCTCTATGCTATTATGTCTCTTTCCCTTCCAATAATCCCATTATATAATTTGCCATGTCTTGCCTGAGCTTTTCTTAGTTCCAATTAGCCAACCCACATGCTCATTATTTTAAGATTCTTACCCCATAGATAGCATCTTCTTATTTTTTCACCTTCTCTCCCTCATGGTCTCCTCAGACCCCAGGCCCAGGAACCCAAGACAACTCCTATCTCTCTTCTACCTTGCTATTGGCTGTAGGCATCTTTATTTACCAATCGAGTAATTTGAGGGGCAAGGTTACATAAGGATACTTGGGTATGGTCACTTCGGTGTATGCAGACTCTCTCATCCTTGAGGCAACCAGGCCTTGGGGGCCAGTATTTAGCATTACAATACAAGCAAAAGACCAAACCTCAACCTAAAACTTAGTAATTTAAAACAATTTATTGTCTGTCAGTGTGGCTCACACCTCTAAACCCAGCATTTTGGAAGCAGAGGCAGACAGATCTCTGCACTTAAGGCCAACTTGGTCTACAGATAGAGTTCCAGAACAGCCAGAGGTACATAGATAAGGGGTGCCTTATCTCAAAAAACAAAGAAACAAACAAATTCTTCATTATTGCACAGTTGTATGGGATAGGACCTGGCTTGGCTCAGCTAGGTCTGGTGCCACAAGACTGGACTCAAGGCTTTGGGATGGGCTGCAGCCAACACAAACTCTACCTCTAAACTTACTTGCAAGATAGTTGGCAGATTTAGTTCCTTGAGAATTATTAGATTGAAGGGCTTAACCTCTTGGTGGCATTTTTGTTTTATTTTGGGACAGGGTCTTTCTGTGTGGCCTAGATGTTATGGCCAGGCTAACCTCAATCTCACACAGATCCGTCTGCCTTTGCCTCTCAAGCGCAAGGCTAGGCTCTCGGCAGCTTCTGACTGGGGTGAGTCTTGGTTCTTGGAGCTATGACCCTCATTATAATGTAAGCCACAGTAGAGCAGCTAGTTTCTACCCAGGTGAGTGACAACTAGAGAGGGTGAGTGGAATGATGGCTAGAGTCCCTTGTTATCCGGTCATGGAGACAACAAGTCACAACTCTTACTATACTCCCTTTTAAAGAACAATATTACGAGGTCCAGCACACACTCAAGAGAAGGGAATTACAGAAGGTAAGAAAAATCTTAACTTAAGCACTACCTATTTATACAGTACCATCACAAATTCACTTTTTAGCATTTCGATTTGTGTATATTGGCATAATTAATTTCCCCTGTAGACTTAGATACTTTTCTAAAGAGCATTTCAGAATATTATCCTGAAAAGTGATCCACAGAATTTACAAAAAGGTTTCAGTTTGGATAGCATCAATGACCTCCTAAGGGAAGCTGTTTAGAATGATCTCAAGCTACGCACAAGTCAAACTTCTGCTCAAGTCAGTCCTTCTAGATTAGTTTACATTATCACGGTGTTGAGAAGAGGCGTACACATTTGGAAACATGAATTTGCTATCCAACACACAATAAACTATTCTTGATCCTACACACTCAAGTTGGTATGCATATATAGTATCTATGCATATAAGTGTATATATAAGATGGATATAGTATAAAGAGTACAGGTCTCTGCCAAGCTTGTTGGATCACAGTTAAACCTACCATTTGCCATGACAGCTGTCATTTGTGACTATATGATTATGTAAGTGGAATAAATTTCCTCACAAATACACAAATATCAAGTTCCTTCTTTTCTTAAGGCATGCATGAAAAAAAATCACAGAATATAGTGTGTGTGTGTGTGTGTGTGTGTGTGTGTGAGAGAGAGAGAGAGAGAGAGAGAGAGAGAGAGAGAGAGAGAGGA
>NC_034591.1:161172366-161219644 GCF_900095145.1 Mus pahari
TAAGGCACCAGCTTCAGGAATAGACCATAAGTCCCAGAAACTAAGTCATAAGACAGCAGCTCTAGGAACAGACCATAAAATCCAGAACAAGATCATAAAACCCTCTCCCAAAGAACAGCCTGGGGATAACCACAAAAATGGGGAAATATCTTACCTCAGAATGGGCCATCCGCACTGGGCAGCCCTATTTCATCACGTGGTTGAACGTTGGTGATATAGGAATACAGACCACTGGTCACACATGATTGAACATTCATGACATTGGAATGTAGACCACTGATCACCTGTGGCTCCTTAGTACCCACCAATGAAATTATAGGTTACCTAATCCTTCCAGAGGGTTCCCATGGTTCCCTGTATGAAGGCCTTGCATGCCTTTGTCTGGGGTCGCCATTTCAAGGAATGGTTGACCCCTGCATGCTGGATGTTTCTGCAGAATAAACGCTGTTTTGCATACTATCAGAGTCTGGGCTATTCCTTCAGTGATTTTTGGACCCTTACATTGTATATCCGTGTCTCTGTGTATGTGTGCACATGTACATATATGTAGGTGCCTCTGGTAGCTGAAAAGGGGCATCCAATCTCCTGAACTGGAGTTACGGTGTGTGCCATCTGCTGTGGGTGTTGGGAGCCTAACTCTGGCCTTCTGGGAGAGCAGAAGGGGTTCTTAATCACTGAGCCATCGTTGCATATTTTGTTTTAATAGTGTAAAAGCTAAGGGTATTTCATAAAATTCCACTATTTAAAGAATGGATTTGTCAATAGTGATTGGGAATATTGACTTGCCCTACTCAAAGACCAGTTTTATCTTAAAAAGCAAAACTCTTGTCACTTTACCAAAACTCTCCCCTGTGTTCTCCATGGGAAAGTGATTTTCCAAATGTCACACTGTTCTCCCTTTATCCACAGACTCACTTCAGCAGTACCCATGGTCAACCATGTTCCAAAATTACGAAGTGGAAAATTCCAGAAATAAATGATTCACAAGTTTTAAACTGAATGCCGTTCTAAGTAGCCAATGAAGTCTCTCACTACCCTCACTATGTTGCTCCCAGGACGCTAGCAGTTCCTCTGGAGTGTCAATGCTGTGTATGTGAAGCTCCTGGCCCCCTGGGAGGCATGGTCTTTGTTTTAATAATCCTTATTTTATTTCATCATAGCCCCAAAGCACAAGAGTAGCTGGCTGTCTACGTCAAAGATAAGCTTTAGCCTGCTTTTGTATTGTTAAGACTGGGTCTCACTCTGTAGCTCTAGCTGGGCTCGAACTCACTGTGTAGGCCAGGCTGGTCTCAAACTTGTCACAGCTTCTGCCTCAGCCTCCGTGGTGATGGAATTACATGCATGAAGCTCTGTACCTGGTTTTAAAGTATTTTTTTTAAGTGAATGTTGTTGAGGTTGCTGAAATCTATGATTATTGTTAATCTCTTACTGTGCAGAATGTATAAATTAAGAATAGGTGTGTATAGGACACACAGTGTATATAGTGTTTGGCTCTTTGCGGTCCTGAAGCTGGCCTACCTTTGATGCAGAGGGAAGGGAAGACAACGACGGCAGTTTTCTAGCCTAATGCTGTATGTTGTCAGCTATTCTGGGATTTTCAGGTAAGTGTAGCAAATTTCCATGTATGCTGGTAAGTTTCTTGTGGTCTTCCTAAATTCGAACTTCTAAGACTTTCGGGTCCAGTTATAGAGACGTGGAAGTCACAGAACTGCTACACTGGTGAACATCTCTCCTCTACTGAGCCATCTTTGCCTTGCCTTGAGAGCTGCATCACACCAGGCCTCTCTCAGGGTCAGGCAGAACCAGTTCTAACTGGAGAGGGCCGTGAGAAAGGAACGTTACACCGCCCAGTAGTGACTAGACTGACCTCAGGCTCCTGGACCAACCTACACTTCCGCCCGCGAAGCTGGGGGGCGGTACTGGCGCTGACGCCAGAAGGACACTTCCGCCTGGGTGCGTATGACGTCAGGGGCGACCCCTTAAGAGCCTAGGAGTCAAGCCTCGCGAGATTCTGGCGCGGCCGCTTTGGCACCGCCTCATGGGGCGGGGCGGGGCGGGGCCTGGCGCGAGAGACGCGCGCCGCGGGCTGCGGTGGCTGAAGAGGAGGCTGAGCGGGCGCGGGCGACACCGACAGGTGAGAGCGGGCGAGGGCGCCGGCGCCGGCGCGGGGCAGGGCCGCGGGGCTCGGCGGCGCTCGCCGCGGGGAGGTGTAAGGGGCTCGGTGCGGAACAACTCGCCGCGCCCGGCCCTGGTGTCCCCGGCGGAGCGGAGAACAGCGGCCGTGCGCGGCGTCCCCGGGATGCAGGCGGGGCCGCGCCCCCAGCGCCTGTCAGTCACCGGGGCCTTCGCGGAGCCGGGTGCGGCAGCCTGCGCACCGGGAGCGGAGCCGTCAGCCCCGCGCGCGCCCTGCTCCGGGCCCACCTTCCCGTCCCCTCCGGACGCAGAGGGCACGGCTCNCCGGCACAAAGTTGCCGGTGCACAGCGATGGCAAACTGCCGGAGCCGCTGCGTCCCTGTCACTGATGCTACTTTTTCTGTTGCGGGGTCCCTCTTGGGTCCCGAAGTTTGGAGAAACGCCGTGAAGAGATGCGAGGTGGGTCTGGAGCAGCGGCTGTGCAGAGGTGCGCTGCTGCCACCCCTCGGGACTCACTCGGTGCAGAGCCGGCGCGCTCTCCTGCTCCTCTGCAACTTGGGATGCGTTTCGGTAGAAGCCACTTATGGATTTGGCTCTGGTATTAGCCACACGACTGCCAAGAAGCCAGACGAACAGAGTTCAATGGTTTTAAGGTGGTGATTACCCCTTGCTTGGCAGTCGTGGCTTAAATCGGTCAGGTCTCCCTACTTTAAGTCAATAAGCCTTGCTATTTGCATATCAAGTTGTCTTGATGTCACACGCACAAGCATAAATGGAAACGTTTTTCTCTTACACCTCAGGATATATAAAACAATTAAGTTTATTATGGTCTCTCCCTCGTGGCCAAGAGGCATTTTATTTGAGTTAGTTGCTCTTGTTTCTATTTGGGGAGATAATTTAGTTCAATATATGATAAATTATGAAATTGTGCAAGGTCATAAAAGTACTTTTATTTGGAAAATCCTGGTCTCAGAAGAAGTACAAGAGATAAAAGTTTGGTGTTTGTCTTCACTCTGCTGAGCGTTTTTCACCTAGTTAGAGAACGGATTAGGTTTCCCATTTGCTGGGATGTGTTTAGAATGAGAAGCATAGTTCGGTGTAGTTTCTGTGCTCTTTTGAAAGGCCTTGCTGTTAAGTAATGAACAAATTAGACTCGGAAAAACCACATTAAATAGAATACTGGAAGTCTCAGCATTTGCTTTTTTGAGTTTGCTTACAAATAAGCCGAAGAATAGAAACTAAGACTTATAAAAAGATCTTCTCTGCAGTTTTTATTATTTAAAACAGTTTTAAAATTAACATATTTTGATCATATTCCCTCCTCCCTCAAGCCCTACCAGATCCTCTCCTCCTCTCTACCCACCCAACTTTAAGTTCTTTCTCAAAAACCAAACTCTGCAGCTTTTTAAATACTAGATTTTAATTTCAAAAAGTGGGACATTAAGAACAAAGGAAAATGATAAACAAAATGATAAAGCATTAGTCTCAGTTTGGCCATTTTTCTTTAGAAAAGTTCCACTCCGTCAAAGACCAGTGACATCTTGTTAGTAGAATTGGTAGCATGTCTTAGCAAGTGCCTTCTCAGAGAGCTAGGAAAAGTTGGAGACACCAAAGCCAGGAGGATTTTTGTATCTTGCTGTAATGTTAAATGAGTTTACTTTACATAAAAGTAGGACCAGTTAAGTAAGCATATTGCTATTTGAGAATCCTAGCATTACATTCAAATGAACAGACGGGCAAGCCATGACTGGGTTAGATTAGACATATGCAAAAAGCATGTCCCTGAATTTTTATATGAAAAGCACCATGGTCTCTTTCAGTGAGATGATGAAAGCAAGCTTAAGGCAGCAGAGTTGTGTTTAAACAAGCAGCTATATTCTCCTATCCTTTCTTCTTTGTTCCCCCAACAGTTTTTGTTCAAGTCCCAAGGAAGTATTTAGTGAGGCATGATAAGTGCTGCCATATACAGGTTACACGGCACTTCAGTCTCCAGGTAAAGGTTTGGCTGATTGGCAGGATATTATTGTTTACAAGCATTGGAAGGAGGGATGAAGGGAGAGAAGGGTTAATTGCCTGCTTTACACAAATGCTGTGGTCTTTTTCCTGAGAGAGAGACATGTGACTCCACTTCCAGTAACTAGAATATAAAATTCATACTGAAGCCAAGGAAGGAAGGATCAGTCTTCCCAGACAACTGAGGGGTCTCAGGAGGGAAAGACATCTGTGCAGGTGATTGGGATGACCTGGTGGATGGTGAGACTGTAAGAGAACACTTTATACAGGGCCTCTGCTGCCAAACCCTTTGCTTTTACATCTTGTTTACCAGAGGGAGTGTTTCTATTACTCCTGCCTTGCTGATGGAGTAAACAAGGTGTCAAAGTCAGGTAGACAGTAAGTAGTAGGGTTGCTTTGACCTAGACACCTTGGGTTTACACACTACCTCTGATTTTGTCGTTCAGGAAGGTCTTGCTCAGGTCTGTAGTTGCAAAGAGTGGATTTTGGAAAATGCATCAAAATTTTGGGAATGCCAGGGAAGTGAAAACCTAGGTAAATGAGTTGTGGTTTTTGTTTGTTTTTGAGACAGAGTTTCACTGTGTAGCTGTATAGTTCCAGGGTGTCCTGAAACTTAGTCCAGGCTGGCTGTAACTCACACAAATCCATTTGCTTCTGTCTCCACAGTGCTGGAACTACAGGTATGTACCACCACACTCCGCAAATGAAATATTATTTTTGGCATGTAAAATTTAGTCGCTTTGAAAAGTTACTTTTGATGCTAATTAGTTGTAACCATCAAGTGAGACCCATGTAGATTCAAAATGAGAAATTAGAAGCACCCCTTCGCCGCTGCAACATTTCAGTTGTTGTATTATATCTTGTGTGTCTAAAGGCTACTTGGCATTAGATATTGTTTGGATTGAATTATGAAGTTGAAATTGAGTTGATGTCAGTCTCAGACCTTTCAGTTTTTATTTCCATAAATAGCTATTCTGATAATGTCTGAAGCAAGGTTTGGAATAGAGTTTTGTACTTGTGTAAAATGAGAGAAGTTCAGCCATGGATACTCAATATTGGAGTGTCATTTAAGGTCTCTGAGAATGTGAAGTCACAGGTGTTAATATCAGACACTGTGCTTCATACAGGTCTGCTAGATAAATGGATGTTGAAAAAAATAGTCTGTAAGGTTCTTGTTATGAATTTTCAGGCTTAATGTTTGGTACTGGTTAACTGAAAACTGAAATCACAGTAAATTCACTTAAACGTAAATGGTGTATATGGTAAGCATTGGCAGGGCCCTGCCTATCCTTACCAACCATACTGTGAGATCTAGACTCTTACCTTCATCTTTGCTCAGATGATCTCTGCATGTTAAAGGATCAGGGGCCAGTCTCTCAGTGTAGAAAGTGCACTCTCCTTGGCTGAATGTGATAGGTTCTAGGATCCTTCTCTCTAAGTCAACAGTTTATGATTGATAAGCTTTAATGGGGAAAGTAGCAGCTGTCAGTATTTAAAGTTCATGAAATAAGACAAAGATAGTAAAAAGAAGCTATCAGCACATTTTAAATCTCTGTTTCCACTTATCATCCTGTTGGTTTCTGCATGTACAGTGTTTACATATCTGCAAATCTCTGTCACATATATGCAGATAGCGTTCATTGTTGTCTTACTGTTTTCAGTTATTTGTACCTTTGACAGTACCTTCTAGATCTTCAGCCCAAAATTTTGTAGATGCTTTTTAAATTTGCTTTAATAGTTAAAAAGGTTTACAGCAGTGCTTTTCAACTTTCCTAATGCTGTGACCCTTTAATACAGTTCCTCATGTTGTTAAATTATTTTTGTTGCTATCACTGTAATTTTGCTCCTGTTACCATTCATAATATAAATATCTAGTATGCAGGATATATGATATGCAACCCTTGTGAAGGGTCATTGGATTCCAAAAAGGGTCACAATTCACAGATTGAGAACTCTGGTTTACAGGGTTCTCTTAAGTACAGGTTTGCTTTTGAAAGATTCTTTATCCTAAGAGATACCGTTTGTTCCATCAAAGGGAAAGCAAGCACCCTTCTTGGGGAATGGAAATTTGGAGAGCATCTTTTTTTCCACGTGGAATAGTTTTGTCTGTATTGAAAAGTACTGAGGCATGACGCCTCCCTCCTAGAGGCCTCTGCACAGATCTTAGGGAAAACCTTGACTGTTACAGGTCATGTGGTGTTCTGACCATACACATTCATGTTGTGTGAATCTAAACAAAACTCAAGCCTTGATAGTAGCCTATGGGAACTTGTACTTGTTTGAAACTTAGTTCATGTATTTATTTTTTATGTATATTAGTTGTACAGAATAAGAGGTCTCATTGTGACATTTTCATAGGATGTGCAATGTACATTGACGCCACATCAACCTTCTATTGCCCTGTTGTCTCCTCACTTTTAAATTCCGGAGTCGGCTCCTGCCTTCCCTGTAGTGAATACTAGATGATTTACCAACACAAGTTGCTGTTGATTTTCTGTGCACAACACACAGGTTCATTGTTTTCCTGGTCTTTGTTGGGTCTTATTGATTCTGCATATACAGTGTTTGCATTTATGCAAATCTCTGATCGAGTATACGAAGGAAGCACTTATTGCCATCCTCATTGTTTACTACTTTTGTATTTGATTCACGAAGTGAATTTATTCCCTCCTTCTGGAGCACCTTTATTGTGGTTCCTGAGCTGGTGGAATTAGTAATGTTTAGTCCCTCAGATCCACTGCAAATCAACACTTTCAAGGAGAATCAAGATGGCAGCACTGGATGACTGCTAATTGCTGGTGCCATCTGTTTTTGGCATGCTAAATCCCAGGCCCTGTGCTGTGGGTCATGGCTTTGATGGTCTCTATCAAAGTTTATAGACAGTTGAGTCTGGGCAGAGAAATGCTTGTAGACATTAACACTCACTTTTTTGGTATGGTTTCACACTCTGTTATGCATTCATGAGCTGCTGTGGCTGGTGCTTTTGTGACTTGGAATTTTGACTGTGGTTCTCTCAACAATTCTCAGTTGTCCAGTAGAAGCTGCTTTATATTGATCAAACGTTGTCTCCCAATTTGATTCATAGATTTGATTCAGAGCTGTTCTCTCCCTCTTACACAGGCTTCACTCTGTTCTCACCAGGGATACATCTAATTTCTCAATAGCTGTTTAACTTATTACTTAGTATGTATTGGCACAGTCCTCACTAGCATAAATACATTGTGTATAGATAATCTGATTGGATATCCAGGGGAGCCTTATGGATTATTATCTGAGGAAACTGGAGCTTAGAGAGCTGAGGTGACCTGGCCAGGAATATGGGGAGATAGAGGTAGAGTGTGATAGTGACCCTTAAGGCCCAGAATTGTTCTCTCTCCTGTTACTTTATTGATGTCTGTTTATCCAGCTTCCAGTCTCATCTGACTTTTTTTTTTTTCCCTTCTACCTCTTGGATATTCCCCTTAGCAGCTCTTTAGAGTTTTGCATGCCAAATATAAATTTTTCTGGGAAAAATATACAACTGTACTCAGATTTATAGCAAGGAGAGGCTTGCTCCTGGAGAAAGCTTATTTTAAGACTACTAGTTGCATTTTGTGTTATGTCTTACAGTTTTGTGAAGCACTTTTATATATTCTTAACTCATTCATAAGTATATAGTGAGGATACCACTGTTAGATTCATACAGGGAGAGAAAGAAAAACTCAGATTTAAGTAACTTACCTGGAATCTTATAGAGAGAACTTCCTTTAAACTTGGGTGCATGAGTTTAACCCAATTATGTACATGGTAGTTGTCTTAATAGATTAAAAGCCACTATGGGCAGAGTATTGAGAACTCTACAAAATTAGTTGATGAGACCTGGTTCTTGGCCTCAACAATTAAGCCAAGATAAACAATACTGTCAACCATCTGATATAATTAAAACCAGTTAGAGTTGGCTAAATATTACAACACAGCATTTTCTTTAACTGTGACATAGTTTTGAGCCCTGGGCATTGTTCTTGAATTTGTCAAGTCGTGAGGCTGGATTCCAGTTTTTCATTTTTAATCCTGAAACTCCCAGTCTTCAATTCTTAGTTAAGTTCCTCTCTGCTCATCCTGAGCTCAGCTGCTCGCTTCCTAACTAGAGCACTTGTGCTGAAGGAAGGGTAAAGCAGAACAGATAGAAATTAAATAAAAGAACAGAGGATCTGAGCCAGGCTTGGTGAGCAAGAACAATCTCTCTCAGTCTCAACATCCCCCCCACCCATGTGTGTGTGTGTGTGTGTGTGTGTGTGTGTAATGTGTCTGCCTCCTAACTGCTGTAATTAAAGGTATGCTCCACTAGACTTGGATATGAGGTACCTTACTTACAAAGCTAGTGTTGTAGGAAATTCAGTATACACTTCATAGCATGGGAAGATGGATTCTTTGAGAGATCAGAGAACTTTTTAATGATCTATTTTTGGAACTATCATCTTGTACCAGTATCTTGCTTCATGCCATTTAATTTATACTAGCCAGGAGCATTGTAGTTAAGCACTGGCCTGCTGACAGGCCTCCCTTATGGAAACTCCATGCAGTGTTTGCCCTTTGGGGCTATTCTGTGTTTGTCAGCAGGGGCTGGTTGCCTGGTTTATAGTACTCAGAGTTGCCCTTTGCTGTGTTTGTACAACAGAGATCCATTTCATTCATTTGGACACATCTTTCACATCTGGTGAGGAGATTCTCCATATGTCAGCCATTATCAAGCCAAACAGAAAAGACTTTTCCTATTTCAGTGACTAGAGTGGAAAGATGTTAGTACTGACTGCACATATTGCCCCATTTTTTTTGTTTTTTTGTTTTTGTTTTTGTTTTTGTTTTGTTTTGTTTTGTTTTGTTTTTCCAAGACAGGGTTTCTCTGTATAGCCCCGGCTGTCCTGGAACTCACTTTGTAGACCAGGCTGGCCTTGAACTCAGAAATCCGCCTGCCTGTGCCTCCAGAGTGCTGGGATTAAAGGCGTGCGGCACCACTGACAATATGATGTATTATCTTTCTGTGTGGCTGGATTCTGACTTATAAGTGTTACTGTGAATGTACAAATAACTGCAGTACAAACACAGTGAAGCCGCTAGAGATCAGAGGAAGTAGAGATTGCTAGTGGGCAGGTTAGGAAAGTTTCTTGTGTGAACTCTATTGTGAGTTGACCATTTAAGAGTGAAGGACATACCAGGCAAAGGGGTTCGAATAATTTGGGTGTGTCCCTATAACACTTGGTAAGTTACATGCTAATTATGTAAATCTTTTGTCCAGTTTAATTTGGGGCTGTTGAGCTTGGAGAAAGATGGTTTTCAGCATCCCAGCCTTTGCTTCCACAGCCACACAGCTTGGTACATTTAATTAAAGTTGTGCTCTAGGAAGATTGCAGTGGTAGGAATACACAGGGGCGATCTTAGAGAAGGGAGACCAGAACTGGGAAGACCACTAACAGGACTGAACTATTCATGCAGTCATGATGTTTTCAGCTAAACAAGATGGGAGACACTGGAGTGGTGGGCATTGCCTTCCAGTTTAGACCTGGGGTGATCCTTTGTGCTGAGGTGCCTGCCTGTGCTCCAGGTGCTGTAGGGCTGGAAAGTCATGGTGCTCCCCTCTCTGGGCAGGCAGCCAGGCACCAACTCTGTAATGGTATTTCTTTGTGGGGCACTGCAGTAGGGCACTGCTGCAGAAGCGATGAGATGACAAAGAAAAGGAGCACCTGTTTAGGAACCACATGGCCTTTCCAAGGAAGGGGTGGTGTTTGAGGCCAACTAACAAGAAGACAACATTAAGTGATGTAACAGACTGAAACATTTTGGGGCCACAAGCCCTGGGTTGTTTTACTGTTGGGACCTGAGGCTAGGTAGGATAAACGAGCCTTTTATTGTCAGTGCTTTTTGGTATTATTTTATCTGGCTTGAACACCCTGACCTTTTGAAAGTGCTTTTGTTTCCTCATATAGGCCTGCTGGAAGCATCTTTGCTTCTATTTTGTGAAATTAGGCAGGGGATGGGAAGAAAAGTCTGTTGAATGCCTTTAATTACTGCATGGCCCTACTCCGGTTCTTGTATAGAAAGTGTTGCAGCAAAGCATAGCTTCAAGTCCAGTTGTCCTGGGAGGCGGCATTCTGTTAGGAAATGGGCATTTGTCTTTTCTGTAAGGTTGATGAAACACTTTCTGTGGGATACCTTCGAGTACTGTCAGGCATTGTTGCCCCACCCTGCTGCTCAGTGTACTAAGTTCTGATGTACATTCCACTATTGCAGCTAGAAGCTCATCAATGTACTTTCTGTGGTGTGGTTCTTCTGTTCTGTGGACTGGGCCCAGGAAACAGATTTCTGCAGTTCTCTAAGAACAACTGAAAAGTTAATAGCAGACTGCAAATAGGAAGTGGCCATTGTGTTTCCAGGATCTGGGTAGACAGCTGTGTTAGTTTTCGTACTATAACTGGGTATAATAAACATTTACGAGCAGTAGGCAAGGCTAGGGGAAGTGAAAGACGAAAGGACAGAAGGAGAAGGCCTATAGCAATGTGGAGGCCCTGGGTGGAGAGGGGCGAGTTCATGTGCTTAGAA
This sequence comes from Mus pahari, assembly GCF_900095145.1. Lineage (NCBI taxonomy): Eukaryota > Metazoa > Chordata > Mammalia > Rodentia > Muridae > Mus > Mus pahari. Next base: position 161,183,089 of record NC_034591.1, read on the forward strand.
AAGGCCAGGTGGTCTGGGGGAGTGCATTCTTTCGGAGGCAATGGGGAGAAGGGATGGGATGAGGAACTCTCTGTGTGTGTGGGGGGGGGCAGTGGCCAGAATATAAATAAATAGGATGATGATATTGTTGTTGATGATAATAATAATAATAGACCAGGTGCCTCTAACACCTGCCCAGGTGCTTTGGTTCAAGTTGAGAGTTAAGCTCAGGTTAAGTGCCACAGTTGCTTCACAGTGCCCTGGGGTGGGGGCGGGGGGGGATTGTTAGGGCAAAGATGACACTGTGATTTAACCCAGTATTTATAGATTCAATTTAAATGTATCTCCTAGAGACGCTCTAGTCTTGAGGAGAGTGGGAAACAAAAATCAACACTTTACATATTAGTGAATATTATAGCCATATTTCTGAAATGTAGAAGAAGGATTTAGGATATGAATCTATAGTTTTTCTGACACTGGCCATAAGAACTATTTTCTGATATACTCTTTCCTATACTTTGTGGATAATTACTATGCTCTCTTCTTTCCTTCTGTATAGGGCCCTAGTCAGGTGAAGGTGAAGGGAAGACAAACCAGGAGTGCTTGTATGAGATAGCAATTTTAAAAGATTTACTTCTATCTTATGTGTGTATTTACTTGTATGTCTGTGCACTATGTGTGTACAGTGCCCTTGAATGACAGAAGAGGGCATTGGATCCCTGGAAACTAGAGTGATAGATGATTGTTAGTCTGCATGCGGGTTCTGGGAACTGATCCCAGGTCTTCTGAAAGAGCAGTCAGTGCTCTTAAGTGCTGAGCCATCAAGATCCAAAATGAAGTCATGGTGTAGAAATAACACTAGAATGAATTAAATGGAGAGAAATTAGCCTTAACATTAGTAATCCATGGGTGTGATGATCTAGAGGTTCCCAGGTTTAACCAAAACTGAGAAGAATGTCTGCAGGGAGGCTATAGGGAATTGCAGGAAATATTAAACATTTTAATTATATGTTTTTATTGATGGGGGCATATTGATGTTCTGTAGACACCAGAGGACAATTTGTAGATGTTGGTTCTGTCTCACCTACAACTCCGAGGGATCCAATTTGGGTTGTCAGGCTTGGCAGCAGGTGCCTTCAGCAACCAAGTCATCTCAGTGACCCTTCTGTGCCCTTTCCCCGCCTTTGTGGATAATCCTGTGTTCTCTGCTTAGGTCTCTCCTCTCTAAAAGACACCTTCCATGTCCTCTTCCTTTCAGGCAGTTAGGTGCTGCTTCTTGGCTTTCCTAAGTGTCTTTATACATGTACTTTCCGTGTTTTCCATCCTAAAGCAGTTGTAGATAACATGCTAGTCCTTTACCTACTGTGCATCAGGCATGGAACAGAATCATTTCCTGTGTAACTTGGTCTGTTCTTACCACAGAATTAAGTAATTTCTTAGAGCAAAAGGAGTGTTTGATGATGACTATCTTATGCCCTCTGTTAAAAGTGAAACATTTTTATTTCATCATTCAAATCTGAGTTCTGCATATTTTATCTTCCTTGCCACTCCTCTCTGTGTCTTTATTTTGTCAGTTTTTGATTGGCATTGTCATAAGGAAGGCAAAATCACAGATGTTTAGAACATGACTCTCACCTTTTTAGATCTGTGCCTGTGAAGATTTTGTTTTGAGTCTAGAAGTCATCAGGTTTAGGGGAATTTGTTTAATTTACCAAGTTATTGAGAGCTTGATATATAAACAGGATTGCTAATTAGCAACTCTGTTCATAAGCTCTGAGTAGAGTGAAGCTGAAGTCAGCATACTGCCCCCTATAGGGATTTCCTTGGGAACTGACAGTAATCAAGTGGGCAATCTCAATAGGGAGTCACTAAGCCAAGATGACCTGTTGTGGTTGGTCTCCTTGTAAAGATACTGGCTTGCCTCACTCTTAATGTGTGGCGTGCACTTGTTCCTCAGACAGACTGCAGGGTTCAGAGTAAAACCTTGCTTGTTAACTCTTGTTTCCTCACCCCAGGCTGACAGTTCTCTGTTGTCTTAGTTTCTGTCCTGTGGCTGCAATAAAATATCATGACCAAGGGAACTTACAGAAGAGTGTAACTGGTCTTAGAGCTTCTGAAGGTTAGTTGATCATAGTAGAGCAAAGGCCTCATGGCAGGCATCCGGAGCAGCAGCTGAGAGCTCACACCCCAGTCTGCAAGCAGGAGGCAGCACCAGTGCTTCAGGGTTGCTGGGAGGCTTTTGAAACTTCAAACTTGTCCTTAGTGCTTTACCTCCTTCAACAGGGCCTCACCTCCTAATCCTTCCCATACAGTTCCACCAGCTGGGAACCAAGCATTCAAGTGATCTCATCCAACCACCCCCTCTATTAACATGGTCTTTTCTTCAGCAAGGTTTCTGTTTTCACATTCCAGTCTTGTCTCTCAAAAATTGCATCTTTCTCAATGCAGGTTCCACAGCCACATCTTGTAATTACTTGATGTTGGTGACTGGTTTCACCCACTCCTTGTGGCTCAAGTGGGTGTTAACTATATTTTCAAGTCATGGGGACACTTACTCTATGTATGCCTGACTATGGGGGCTGGCAGAGTGGTGAATAATTCCTCAGGTGTAAGTTGACCTATTACAATGTGGTTCTCAGGTGTAAGCTTTGTAGATGTAGTATGGAAAGGTTGAACACATAGTAGGTATGATACTCACTTTCCTTATTTCTGACCTATCTTAGCCCGAGGTTTAAGAATATGGAAATTTGTGTAGCAGGGTAGCCATCTTACACTTAACATTTGCTTTCCTTTGCATGTGTGTGTACAGACTTGGGTAGGTGTGTGTGTGTGTGTGTGTAGGCATGTGTGTAGGCCCTGGTTTTCCCTAAACCTGTAGCTCACCAGGTCTGCCTCCCCATGATACATGTGTATGCTACCATGACCCAAACTCAGGCCCCTCATACTAATTCAGCGGGCACTTTATAGATCTTCCCAGTCCTGCGTTTGATTAAACAATTTTAACTCAAATATAATTTGCATTTTCTGTATTAAATTTAAGTTAATCTTCTGTTAAATTGCTTGAATTTTGATGCTGCTTTCCTACTTTGGCTTATTCTTCCCAGATTTTGGTGAGTAGCCCACAATTATTTGGTAAGGATGTTATCTAAAATTCTTTCCCAGTTTACTGATAGTGGTAAGTCAAGTGAGTCTTGCAAAATTTATGAACAATTTTAGGTTTGTTTAGTTTGTTTTTGTAACATAGGGTCTCTCTATGTAGCCCAAGTTGGTTTTGAACTGGCCTTTCTTGTGTCTTGGTCTCAGTACCAAGAACTAGGATGGTGTACCAGGATGGTGACAGGTATTCGCCACCAAGTTTACCTTGCATTGAGCCATGGTGTTTAATCAGTCTCCAAATATATCTAATTCTGAGCACATTGCCCCCTCCCCTAGCGGAGTGCAAGTTGTAAAATCCATGCAGGGAAGTTGTAGAGGTTTGTCCCAGAGCTTTGCTGTCAAGAGAAACAGCAGCATGGTAGTAAGTACTCTCCGCTCCCAGAATTCCAATTCATCCTTTCCTACCTCCTATAAACTCCCATAGTGAAATCTTCCCCATGACTGTCCATACATTTTGAATGTGTTTCTGAGCACCTAGACTTTGCATCTCCCCTCCCCCCATTAGACCATAAGAACCCTTCATATCAATGACCTGTATCCCAGGAGCAGTGCTGGCACACAGTGGTGCTAGGTGCTTGTTGGGCTAATTAATCAAAGCCAGTTTCACTTGAATTCTATTCTTGAGAGCTTCCTAAACATGACTCACACTCCCTTAGCATCTCAAGCAGGATTGACTTTGCTTTGTTCTGAACATTTTGTAATTTGTGTTCCCTGATTTGTTCCACATTCCTGTTTCCAGCTAGCATACCAAATTTCAGAATTCTGTGCTTAATTGCCCTCCATTCAGTCAGCTCACTTCCTCCCAATGGTCACGTTGATGTCTAGAATATTTCTTTCACTATGTGAGACATAATGGACTATTTTAGGAAGGCACTCCTATATGTCTTAATTTTAGCTGTGGGAGAATTCTAGCAGATATCCTCAAAGTCCAGGTCCTTATAACCTCAGCTCATTTCTGCATCAGCTCCTGTCTTTAGAATATCAGTGCCTTTGATGCCTCTGCTCTCCTGCCATTGCTGCATCCAATCTAGAGCCCTGCCTCACCTGCCTCTGTGATGCTTGCTGGTGAGGGTCAATTGCTTTCTTTGCTGACTACCCAGCTTCCAGTCATGGTCTCATGGGCTTGCTGGGTTTGCAAGGGAGGTGGACCTAAGCCATATTGTTGCTAGCATCCTTTCTGTTTGTTCTTGCAGCACATAATCTACAGGTTGCTGTTCTGAAGTCATGCTCCTCAGAAAGTAAGAGCCAGGCAGGTGTTAGGCAGGGTGTCTGACTGCCATCAAAGCACATTCTTTATGCTCTTTAATGAGATGTTCTCGCCAGCAGGGTCCCTTCCTGTATGCTGAGGGACAGACCAGTCAGGCTCCATTTCTGCCTTCTCTATGTCACCCACTCAGTATAAGAACACTCATATAGTTTAAAAAACAAAACAAAACACACACACACAAAAAAACCTCACAAGTTAAAAACTTGTCTCCAGGAATTTGAGTCTAGGCAATAGTGATGCCTGTATTGAGAACCTAATTATTGTATATTGTAATTGAATTCAAGTATGTCTTTAAATTTAAAGGAAAATATCAATTTTGCAAAACAGAAATGTCAACTAAGGCTGTTTCTCTGTACTTCAGTATTTTCCTAATATGTTTGAAGGTCTTTTTTTGAGTCCCAAACTGTACAAAACAAGTTTTATAGTTTACATTTGATAAGTTCCATGTGTTTTAACTGATTTGATAGGAAATAAACAAATCAAAATGCTTCCTTAGGAAGCGAGAAAGCCCTTTAAAATTTTTGCTAGGTATTGGTAAGTTGAACATTCTAAAACATTACATTTTGAATTTTTATTTGTTTGTTTATTGAGACAGGCTAGCCTGGAACTCAGGTTCTCTTGCCTCAGCCTCCCAAGTGGGATGACAGGCGTGCACTACCACAATCAGCATTTCTCTTGTGAAAATGCATATGACCACTGACTTTCTGAAGTGGCTCTGGGGTAAAGTAATACGAGGAGGCATGTGATTAGTCAGTGAGGGAAGGATAGCTTATGTAGAAAACCTAAAGCATGGGGTAAATGCAGGTTAGTGCCTCTCTGTGTGAAAACTGCCTCTTCCCAAGAGACCTGCAGCAGGCCAACCCAGAGAGATTCATGGCTTAGGTGGCAGCATCTTTCAAGCAGGATTCTCTTGGGCAGTTCTGACTTTCTCTGCAGTCTAAGCACCTTTTAAACCCTACTGCCTTTTTTTTCTGGAGATGAGAAACACTTGAGATTCTCAGTCACTGTCTCCTTGGGGGACACCTGGGAACCAGCTCTGTTGTCCTTGGTGTAGGGTTTAGCATCCCTGCTGTCACTGCACTTGAAGGGCCTCCCACAGAACAGTGCATTTCAGCAGTCTTCTTTGCACTCTAGGACCCCACTTGACCCGCCCAAGTTGCTCTGTGTGTGTTAACAAGAGGTTGGACTGAAGCTTGACTGTGCTTCTTGCTAGCTCAGTCAGCAACATTTGAGCATTTCTATACATTTAGCATTATCTTGAGTATCATGGGGAGTGAATATAGGGAGGCCCTGGGGATCAAGAAGTATGGAACTTTGTGGTTGCAATACACATGCCTGTAAGTCTGCCTTCTTGGGCTTGTGTTATTTAACACCTTATTGTGAGATTGGGGATAAGTGCTGCAAAAGTTCTGGCACTTGAAGTTGGAGATAAGAATATTCTAGCAAAGGAGGGAAAATTCATTATTTTCTTTAAATGCAAACAGAAGGAAAAAGAAGGAGCATTTTTTGTATGTCACATCTATTTTCTTCTTTAATTTTTTATTAGATATTTTATTTATTTACATTTCAAATGTTACCCCTTTCCTTGTTTCCCCACTGAAAATCCCCTATCCCATCCCCCCTTCCCCTGCTCATCAATCTATCCACTCCTGCTTCCCTGTCCTGGCTTTCCCCTACACTGGGGCATAGAGCCTTCACAGGACTTCTCCTCCTATTGATGTCCGACAAGGCCATCCTCTGCTACATATGCGGCTGGAGCCATGGGTCCCTCAATGTGTATTCTTTGGTTGGTGGTTTAGTCCCTGGGAGTTCTGGGGGTACTGGTTGGTTCGTATTGTTGTTCCTCCAATGGGGCTACAAACTCCTTCAGCTCCTTGGGTTCTTCTCTAGCTAAGAAGGAACATTTTTGTATCTATATGTATGTATGTCCTTGTAGACACCAAAGGTCAACCTTGTTTCTCAGGAATGCTGTCTACTTTGTATTAGAGTAGTTTTTTTTAATATTTTTATGTGTATATGCATGTGTCTGCATGTAAGAGTGTGTGTGTAAGTGCAGGGCCCTTTGGAGTTCAGAAGAAGGTGTCAGATCCTTTGGAGTAGAATTAGAGACAGTTGTGAGGCATCTCATGGGTGCTGAGAACTAGACTCCAGTCCTCTGGAAGAGCAGGAGTCACTCCTAATCAGTGAGCTGTCTTTTCAGGCCTGTGCCTGGACTTTCTACATAAGTTCTTAGGGTGGAACTCAGGACCTCGTGATTGCTTGGCTCATACTGTGTGGACTGATCTAGGATCTAGTTCCCTACCACAGGTTTTGTTGTTGTTGTTGTTGTTGTTGTTGTTGTTGTTGTTGTTCCTAGTACAGGAGATGGAATTTGGCTCCGTACTTGCTAAACACATACTCTGCCCCGATCTATACCTCTGAGTCCTAAGGAAAAACCATTTTAAAATTTAGATCGTCATGGCTTGGTAGTAAGATCGATTATAGCATGCCATTTGGTTGTTGAGGGAGGGGACTAATGAATGGTAGAAAATAAGCTTCAGTATTTAGGGTGGGTCACAGTACAGGATTGAATAAAAACTGAGCCTAGAAGTTTAGATTGGAATGACTTTAAGAGGTTTTGTGCCAAGCCGTGGCATCATTCCAGTTCTAAATTAGAAGCAGTAGCTTAGAGATGAGAGGCTGGCATCTGTAAGTTTGTCCTCATGCTGCTTCAGTAGACAGAGGTCCTGCAGCATGGTCATGGATGGAGCTGAGAATAAAGAGGATGGAGGGATGAAGGATTTAAGAATTTATGAATGAATTTGATGTGGATAAAGGGGAGACAAAGACCAGCTGCTTTCTAGGCTTCTTGCCTATGTGGCAGAGGGGACACCACCATGGTCAGATATGGCAAATATGAGTTAACTCTTAGATGTTTAAGCTGAAATGTATACAGAGTAGAGACATGAGATTGGGTGATAGAGCCAGAAGATTTAGGTGAGACCTTCAGCCTTGTTGAGGATGCTTAACCCAGAGAAAGGTGCTCCCCAGAGTCAGACACAGGGTCAAGGACACTTTTACAGTCACTTCTAATACAAAGCTGAATAGCTCTTCTTACACATGCAGACTAAAATTACTTTGTAATTTCTCCCAGGAGAAATGCATATAATGCTCTTTAGAAACTTAGAAAATGCCAAAAAGGTAAGAAGGAGAAAAGAGGATTCATGTATCTAATGCAGCCTTCCTCCTGGCCTTGTTTTTAGAAGGGGATAGGAAATCTATGTGTACATGCACATATGTGTGTAAGATCACATTGTTTTTTGTTTTTTTGTTGAGTCAAGCTCTTCCAGTATAAGCTGTCATGGAATTCATGAGCCTCAATTTCTGCTCAGTTACTTCTATCAAAGGAAATTTTTGGTTAAAACAAACAAGCCAAAACCAGAAAATTCTTTTATTAGTTTTGTTTATTTATTTGTTTGTTTGTTTGTTTGTTTGAGACAGGGTTTCTCAGTATAGCCCTGGCTGTCCTGGAACTCACTTTGTAGACCAGGTTGGCTTTGAACTCAGAAGTCCACCTGCCTCTGCCTCCCAAGTGCTGGGATTAAAGGTGTGCGCCACCACGCCTGGCTTTTTTTTTTTTTTTTAAAGATTTATTTATTATATGTGAGTATATTGTAGCTGTCTTCAGACACACCAGAAGAGGCATCAGATCTCATTACAGGTGGTTGTGAGCCACCATATGGTTGCTGGGATTTGAACTCAGGACCTTTGGAAGAGCAGTCAGTGCTCTTAACCGCTGAGCCATCTCTCCAGCCCTCTTTTATTAGTTTTACTACTGAAGAACTAGTTTAAAAAAAAAACAACTTTTTAATTCAGAGGTTTGATTTGAAATATAAGTAGAAGACTTTTGTGGAGTTCTTCCTATATCAAGTGACTCTTTAGTCTCAGCCTGTCATAATCTTGAAAGTTTAGAATTCTAATATTCCACTTAGAATTTTTCTCACTTTGTACATATTGTCTTTCTTTTTTTCAGGTTAACAGTAGAATCACAAAGGGAAAGAGTAAAAAAAAAAAAAATGCATGCATGGTTTTACAACACAAAATAGCCCTTTGGTTCTAAGAATGGTGGTGGCTCTGAGGCAGGTGGTCATGTTCCACAGTCAGCCACTAGGATCAGGATGCCTGGCCTTTTCCCTTACTTGCTGCTGCCTCTTACTAGGTCCATCTGGGCGGCTCTGTAGATTAAAATGCTTCCCAGAATACATTTAATAAAACACAAGCCTTAGACTAATCTCAATTAAAATCTCATGTTAAAATTTCCCAGGGACAGAGACATGGGTCAGCTCTTAGATCAGTGCCTAAAGCAGAGAGCTACCAAAAACAATCATAACGTCACTAGTGTGCTCAGTCTTTCCTTCTGTGTCATATAGATCTTCTGCTTACTTATGTGATCTTTATTGTATGGTGACATTTTAAAGACTTTGATTATATGGAAGTGAACCTTCTACACAGTCCTGAATATTCTGCACATCTGTGGCAATGAGCTATTCATGGCACATATATTTTATTACCCATAATATCCAATTCTCAGTACCATTGTTTGCTATGATTTTTTCCTCCATTCCCTAAGGGAGAAAATAGTCTATTTAATTACCTGTTCAGATCACTTTGTTCTAGTTAGGGTTAATATTGCTGTGATGAAACAGCATGACCAAAGCGACTTGGGGAAGAAAGGGCTTATTTCCGTTTACTTCCCATCCAACATTCCATCATGAGGGAAGTCAGAACCGGAACTCAAAGGGGAATAGAACCAGGAGGCAGAAACTGAGGCAGAGGCCGTGAAGGAGTGTTGCTTACTTGCTTACTCTTAGGACCACCAGCACAAGAGTGGCACCACCAACAATAGGCTGGGCCCTCCCATATCAGTCAGTAACTCTGAAAATAACCTATAGGCTTGCCTACAGCCCTATCTTATGGAGGCATTTTCTTAATTGAGGTACCCTTTACTGCAGTAACTCTAGCTTGTGTCAAGTTGACATAAAACTAGGCAGTATACTGTTGTTTTATTCCCATGTTGTAATGTAGTTGAAGACCTCCCTGTCTCACCAGATGTAAGATCTGTAGTAGTAGCCAGGGAGATTAAATGTATCTTGTTTGTTTGTTGTATTTTATATAACCGTGTCTCTTATAACTCAGGCTGTCCTTGAACTCCTGTGTAGCCAAGGATGAGCATGAACTTTTGCTTCTGTGTCTGCCCCAAGCCCTGGGAAGATAGCCAACTCAGATGAATCTTAAACTGATTCTGGCTTGGGTCTTGTGGTGGTGTCAGAATGAAGTTCTTTGGAGTATGTGACTTGTTTGCCTGTTCGTGTGTTATTTTCCTTAGCTTATAGTTCAGAGATCCTGTTTATCTTCTGCTGATGGACTTCCTCTTATCAGTAGAATGGTGACAGGGGAGTCAACATAGTAACCACCACAGGAATGATGCCCTGACAGTGGCCATTTTTTTTTCCAGATTGATCATTACTTTGTGTCCAGTAACTCATAGGTAACTTTTTTTTTTATCCACAAGAACACAAGACCTAGACAGATGGAGTGACTTGCCTAAGAACACACAGCTGTAAGGATGGGATGGGACTCTAACTCAGCAGTGTCCTTGTGAAATGTTAGAAGTAGGCACATTTATCAAATTTGAGCTCTAAAGAAATATTTATTTATAGTTTTAAGAGACTTTACCTAAAAATTTGATAGCCAGAAATTGGGAAAACACATATTAGTGTGGTGCTATGTGAAGACAAGAGCAAAGTTTAGAACTGAGTTGCTGGAGAGTTCCATATAAATACTTCGTGGGTCTTAGTGAGTTGACAAAGATCTGAAAAATGTCAGATGATGGTGGCTTTAACTCAGTCTTGCATAGGCTCTGTGCCATAGAGAGAGCCAGTGAGTGACAGAATAGGAAACACCCCAGAGGCCTCTACCAGCTCTCAGGCTTAAAGTTACTGTCCACTTGGATGTAGTCATCCTGAGAGAGACAGCCAGACACAGATTCTCTCTCCCTCCATAACCCCAGTGTGTGTGTGTGTGTGTGTGTGTGTGTGTGTCTGTCTCTCTGTGTGTGTCTCTCTCTGTGTGTTTCTGCATTTCTCACAATCATCATCCTGAGAAATATTTTTGAAACAGAATCTCTCACTGGTCTGGAACACATTAAGAAGTCTAGGCTGGCTGGCTGGCAAACCCCGTGGATCTGTCATTGTGGGGCTTCTCACCCCTTCAGTTCCAAGGAGAATGGAAGAGCTGGAAGGATCTTAGTTAAGAAGGCTAGGACTGAGGTGACCCACGAGGGCTTAGGCGTGTGACTCAGCTGGGTGTGCACCTTTGTGGAAAGTTTTAAAATTGTGCCATCAACTTTAAATATTACATTTTCCTCTCTTGCATCCTCAAGGAAGGAGATGAAAAGTCTCCTCTTTCCCAACTTTCTGTAGTCAAATAAGGACTAAAAGTGAACTCTCTGTATGGAAACATCTCACTGATTGAATTCCATATTTGTCGTAGAAGGAAATCCAGATTTCTGTGTCTGATGACTGGACTGTGCCTCTGTGTATTCTAGGGTGGGTTCTCCTGTCATTCTCCTTGAGATACAAAATTGCTCCTGTGCTTTGTTTTTTGTTTTCTGACAGTCCTGTCCCTGTGTGCACAGGGTGTCAGAGCTGTTGAACCTGCTTGCTTCGGAAGGACTTAATTGTAGACATTCTGAGAGCCAACACAGCAGAAAGTTTGACAGTTTCTCTGTGTGTGAAATGGATACTAGGAAAACATAAACACAGTCCAGCTTCCTTGTCTTCATAGCTGGCCTTGGTTTCCTAGTAGTCATTTCGTCACGCACAGTACCTGTCAGATTTTCTGCAGTACTGGGATTCATGACTCTGGAAAACTGACTTTGGAACTGGGCATGGTGTTGTATATCCATGAGCCCAGCACAAGGGAACCTGACGCAGAAGGATGCAGAATTTGAAGCCAGCATGAACTGCAGAGATACCCTGTCTCCATTTTTTAAAAGGAAGAAAGAGATTTATATTCTGAGGAAAGAGCTTAGTGTCATTATTATACAGGGACAGACAACAGTCAACAGTAGTTAACTCTTGTGGGCTGTAAGAAGCCTTGGGCATGAAAGGAAACTTCACTTTTAAAGATTCTCAGTGTCTTACTTGATGCTAGGCTGATAGAGCCATTGTGTGCGATTTTCTTATCTTCTTTACTTTGAACAAGGGTAGGGACTGTCTTCTCTGCTGATACCCGGGGAACGGGTGCTTTGCTTCTAAGAATCAAGCCCAGTCTTGCAGGGGGAGTGAGAGGGGCCTGAGCTAGCCACTCAGACTGGATTCTTTTTTACTTGTGCATCTCTAAATGTCGCCAACTTTTCAAGTCTGAAACTTCTTTATCCTTAAATCAGGGATAATAAGTGCCTTCCCAGGTACCCAACTTCATTCGGGACAGACAGAACTGCACAGTGCAAGGGAAGCCTTGGCTGGAGTCAGGCTGGTGTTGACTATGAGACTTGGAGTAAGATATATCTTTTCATAGCACCAGTGTCTTCTGCAAAATGAAGTGACATCTTAGGATGAGTAGAGCATCCATACAAGACGAGATGGTGTGCCAAGTATTAAGTATATTAATTACCTGGTACACAGATAAAGTTCATGAATTATGAATTATACTCTCATTGTTAGTAACTTTGGAATAGTGCTAATAATTTTTAAACTTAGGAATAGGGGATAGACTAATCAGATTTCAAGGTTTTGATGTTTGTTATACAGAGCTGATACTAATAGGCATAGTGGCACACTCCTGTAATCCTAGCACTTGGGTGACTAAGGTAGGAGGGCAAGAGTTTAAAGCTAATCTAAGCTGTGTAGTAAGACCTTGTCTCAATAGACAGGGAGAATAAATAATGGAAGAAATGAATAGAAGAGGCAGAAATTTCAGAACAGCAGTCATCAGAAATGGAGCATGTCTAGAAGAGGTGCCCTGTGTTTTTGTGGTTAACTTTTAAATCTGTTCAATGTTTCTTTTCAGTGCTCTGTGTCTAACTAACTTAGAGTCTCTTGCCTGTCAGTCAGGTGTTCCACAACAAAATCTCGTAGCCCAGGCCGGCCTCAAACTCCTGTGTAGCTGAGAACTGCTGTTCTTCCTGTCTCTACTTCTCAAGTGTTAGGATTTTAGGTGTACACCACCAAGTCTGGCCACAAATAGTATGTAGGAAAAAAAATGCTGTTGCATTGTAAAAGTTGAATCAAAAGTCTATGTAGTTTCAGTCATTAGACTGCTTTTTTCTTTTCTTTTTCTGTTTTTCTTTTTTTTTTTTTTTTTTGGTTTTTCGAGACAGGGTTTGTCTGTATAGCCCTGGCCGTCCTAGAACTCACTTTGTAGACCAGGTTGGCCTCGAACTCAGAAATCTGCATGCCTCTGCCTCCCGAGTGCTGGGATTAAAGGCGTGCGCCACCATGCCCGGCTAGACTGCTTTTTTCTGATGCTGCTTCTAATGCGCCTTTCTGTGAGGCACAGATATAAGACAAGACACCTGTTAGGAAAAAAGCCTACTATGTCAACAAATGGAGGGTATTTATTTTACATAGTTATTGGAGTTGCGAAGATGACAGAAGTATATTTAGCCATCAAAAATGAATTATCTTCATTTGTATGTACTGCATCATGTCACTAAGATCTATCTGCCAGACAGCAAGGAGTTACCACCTGTACTGTGTGTCAGGGACAAGACAGAACAAACTTGTCTTTTATTGTGCTTAATATTTGTTACCTTCAAAACACAGTCCCCGTTAATTAGGCACCTACTGTGTGCAGGATGTTGCCCTGGAAACTGTAGCCCAGATGATGAGCTGTGAACTCTAAGGTTTATGTCTTTCCCTGAAAGTTTTCTATGTATCTTGAAAGATTCAAAGAAATGTAACTGAGCTATGCCTGTCTGTCTGTCTGTCTGTCTTTCTTTCTTTCTTTCTTTCTTTCTTTCTTTCTTTCTTTCTTTCTTTCTTTCTTTCTTTCTTTCTTTCTTTCTTTCTTTCTTTCTTGGTCTCCTGGTATCAGCCTCAGAGTGCTGGAGTTATAGGCATGTGCTATCCTCCTGTTGTCATTGTGACAGAATACCTAGTTAAAACAGTGTTGGGAAGGAGGGGTTCATTTTGATCCAATTTGAGGGTACAGTCTGCCATGGTGGGGAAGGCATGGAAGCAGGAGCCTAAAGCAGCTGGTCACATCCTACTTGTAGCCAGGGACAGAGAGGTGAATACTGGCGCTCAGTTTGCTTTTTTCTTGTTATTCAGACCAAGACTTCAGTCTGTGGAGTGGCACTGCCCACATCTAGGTGCTGTGCCACCTCAGCCTAATTCAGAAACTTGCATGACAACTTGTCTTCAAGTGATTCTAAATTCTGTCAAGTTGATACTGCACCCATCTAGGATTTCCCTCCCAAACTCTACAGAAAAAGTAAATGGAGGAGCATGGTATTTGTGTGAGTCCATTACCAGCTTAAACAGGGTGAAGCCATGATGGATCTGACTCATCCACACTGTGTTTACTTCTGCTTTCTCTTCCTTCCTGGTGTTTTAGGGTAGGGCCTCACTATCACGTAGAGCGCTTTCCTTCCGCTGCTGTGGTTGGGATATGGGTTACCTCCCTGAAAAGAGCCCCGTGTGTTGAAAGCTTCTTCACCAGCCCCTGGATCCAGCTTTCAGTGAGAGGCGCTTGCGTTGTGAAGATGATGGCCTGATCAGTCCAGTTCACTAATGGAATCAAAATTTGAAGGCATTATTGTAGGGACATGGAACTTTGGGAGATGTGGGCCACTGGGACTGTACTCTTGACAGCTGACTTGTCCTGGATCCTTCTCCTCTTACTACTTCTGGCCTCTGTGTACCAGAGCTCTGCCTTACTGCAGACCCACAGTGTTTGCCACAGCAGTGGAAAGTTCACTAACACATTTACCTCTGAGAAAGACAGACAGACTACATTTACCCTACTGTGCAATAAAAGATACCTGCTCTCTCCAAACATAACTTGTTACCCTGCTCTTCCCTTCAATCTTTGACCTCAACCACTCTTGAAGTATGCAGGGAACTATATGCAACATTGCTTCTGGTTTTACTTTTTTTTAATTTCATCACTTTTTAAAAAAGATTTATTTATTATGTATACAGTCTGCTTACATGTATGCCTGCAGCCCAGAAGAAGGCAGGGAATCTCTTTATAGATGGTTAGGAGCCACCATGTGGTTGTTGGGAAGTGAACTCAGGGCTTCTGGAAGAGTAGCCAGTGTTCCATCTCTGAGCCATCTCTCCAGCACTTGTTTTTACTTTTTTAAAATGTGTGCAGCATTGGGTGTGAAGCATAGTGTTGTGTAACCACCATTGTGTTTCATTACAAAGTGCCCAGAGACCTGTGTGAAGCCTGCACATCCTGCTGTATGCTGTGATTAAATCAAATCACCAGCAATTACTTTAAACAATTACACATGAAGAAACAACAGGAAGGAAACTCAGAGGTTTACATAGTCTTATTTTAGTGAAATTGATGTAAAAATCTACTTAAAGGTGAGTTTTCTGTTTGCACAGAAAATACCTGAAGAAGGCTGTAGTGTGTTCCTTGCTAGAAAATAAATGGGTAGAGAAACAAGATCTCATAGGCTTTGTAAATCAGATAACTATACTGATTGGAGCATTACATGTTGTGCACAGGTGTCCAGCATCATATGATACTCCATAAATTAGCATATTTTTATGTCAATTAAATGAGTAAAATTTAAAAAGGCAAAATAACTGTAGAATTGGCATATAATTAAATACTTTTTGTAATTTGAATTTTTATAAAGCAAGGTCTGCCCCAGTCCTTCTGGAGTAATTTCCCAACTGTGTGTAGCTTTAGCTTTTGCTTCTTGGAAAGAGACAGAATGTCCATTCTGTTTATTTAACTAAAAATAAACTTCTCCTCCTTTTTAACCAAACCTAGTGCTGGTAAAAGTTCTGACTCAGTAATTTTGGAAAGAACTACCTCTTTCCAGAAATAGACGAGCTCACACGTTGGGTCTTCTGCATGTGTTAGTAAGTTTCCGTCAAATCAGGAACCTGGGTGTACTGGGTGGATGCGGGTCTCATGAAAGAGGGACTTGTCAGGATCAGACTGTGGTAAGGACCTCACTTAGGTTAGTCTAGAGGGGTGGGTTCTGGCCAGGTGAAGGCTTTTAGATCACTGTCCTGTGACTGCAGTGTCCTTCCAGCAGCCCTAGCCTTCATGAGCTTCTAAAGAGCTGTCTCCAAACTGTGACTGCCACTTGGCATTTAATTAAGGCTAAGCTGAGCTACCTACTCTAATAGTTTGTATCTGGCACAGTAGCTTATGTGACTGTTTTCCTATTCTAAAGCCCTGCTTTTATCAGAGATTCCCACCCAGGCCATTGTGCTTTTGCGCCCGATGTTGGTATGGGTTAGTCTTACTTCATTTCAGTGGTATTGTAGACTCAACAACACTGGGTACTTTTCCATACCATTTATTCTTCTACTGCTTGGCACACCCACAGTCGTATGGTGTGGTTATTGGGTCAGTCTTACCTGCTGTTAGCTTACCTGCTTGATTTTACTACTGTTGCCCTAGAAACCCACATGATATGCAAACACAAATAGGTTGGGCTGTTTGTTATCTACCTATATAACTCAGGCTAGCTTCAAACACAGTCTTTCTGGAGTATTGGGATTTCAGCTGTGCACCATCACCCCTGTTTACTAGCGGGTTTTAAAATAATCCTATTTTGCTTTCTATAATTATAACACATTGTTGGTTTATATGCAACTTTTAGAAAGGGTCTTTCATTTCTATCCTTGTCTCCATGGTAGTAGAAATGCCTTGACAAAGGAACCAGTATCAGCCTGAGGCTGGAATGGTAAACCACATTCTTTCCAAGTAAAGACCCTAGAGGGAAGAGGCTACATTTTTTGTGGGAAGGTGCTGCTGAGGACAAAGGTGAGAAGATTCCTAACTAAATGTCAGGATCTATCATACAGCTATGAAAATGAAAGCTTGTTTCAGGTAGTAACACTGAAGAGAGGTTGCTGGAGTCAGCCACGTTCTGCAGTTGCTTATACCATCTAGTCTTAGGTCATGCTTTTTATTTTTTTTTAAAGACAAAGTCTCACTCATATAATCCTTGCTGGCCTGGAATTTGCTATGTAGACCAGGCTGACCTTGAACTCACAGGTTCCAAAATGCAGGGATTAAAGTCATATGTCACCATATAGAACTTCTTACCTAGTTTTTAAGAAGGTTGTTACATTCTTTTTTTTAAAAAAATCTTCCCACAGTCATCTATAGGATAGAACACAGGACTCCCAATGGAGGAGCTAGAGAAATTACCCAAGGAGTTGAAGGGGTCTGCAACCCTATAGGTGAAACAACAATATGAACTAATCAGTACCCCCAGAGCTCGTGTCTCTAGCTGCATATATAGCAGAAGATGGCCTAGTCGGCCATCATTGGGAAGAGAGACCCCCCCCCTTAGTCTTGCAAACTTTATATGCCCCATACAGGGGAAGGCCAGGCCCAAGAAGTGGGAGTGGGTGGTAGGGGAGCAGGGCCGGGGGAGGGTATAGGGGACATTCGGGATAGCATTTGAAATGTAAATGAAGAAAATGTCTAATAAAATAAATTTAAAAAAATCTTTTAGATTTATTTATTTTATTTTATGTGTATGAATATTTTTCCTGTGTACATGTATGTATACTGTGTGTGTGCCTGGTGCTTAGGGAAGACAGAGGAGGATATCAGATATCCTGGAACTGGAATTGTAGATGGTTGTAAGCCTTGCTGTAGGTACCAGGAACTGAACTGAACCCAGGTCTTCTGCATGAACAACTAATGTTCTTAACTATGAGCCTTCCTTTTAGCCCCTCTGTTCATAATCTTAGGATGTTTCAATTTGTGAAAGCTTAGATTTCTTGCTTTGCCATAAGTTTTAAAATGGAAAGAAGTGAGAAAAATAAAACTGGCTACAAAGAAATTAGCCTTAAGAACATCATTCTTTGTTCAGTGAGGTGGAGCTCAGGGGAAGACTGCCTGCTTTGCTCACCCAAGGCCTCAGTGGATCCCCAGCACCATGAGGCTCACTGAAGTGAAAGTGCTGATAACAGATGACAGAATACCTTCAGCGTACAGCTCTGCTTGCATTTGGTAATTCTGTAACTGGTGATGTAACTCAGCCTGTCCCTGAATTTGAAAGGCACCTATTTCACACATAGATAAAAAGGATACAGCATAGATAAAAAGGATACTCTGCACACAGCACATTGAGCGCTGTGCCTGACAAGGCCACCTTACAGTTGCTGTCACTCTTTTATCTTAAGACCTATTAGTGCTGGAAAGGACTCCTTTTAAATTCTCAAATAGCAATTTCAGATATATTCACATTTCAAAAGTTGGCAATACTTACAAATTAGCTTCTTGACTAACGGAGCAGTTCTTCCCTTAGCAAAAATGCAAGAAAGTTAAAGAACTTACGATTGTGCAGTGAAAGGTAATCAAAACCTGTGTGTCCTCCAGCCCCCTACCCCCTACTCTGAGCATTTGATGTAGTGAAGGTCTTTGTGTTTATGGAATATATGAGAAAAACAAATGAATTTGAGTTTGAGTGGAAGAGAATTAGGTTAGCTGTAAAAAGAACTTTCTGACTACCGGCTGCCAAACAGATAAGAGGAGCTACTCTTTCAGTGGTAGAAGACAGGACCTGCTGGAATGTTCCTTTTGGGTCCAAGACTGTTGGGCTCATAGGAGTACATCTAAAGGCAACTCAGTCCTGAATTTTACCCCTAGCTCATGGGCGGTGGCATCTTTGCTGAGATTCTGTCTGCCCTTCAGTGGTGACTACTCTCCCTGCTCAGACAGTGAACGTTCAGTGTCCTTTCCCTTATTTGATGAACGGATGAGGCAGCAGAGCACAGGCAGATTCTATTTTAAAACTCGGAAATAGTTGCAGGGATTCTGACGTGAGAGTCCTTAAAAAATGGGCCTCGAATGTGCTAAAGAAAGCCTGCAGCCCCCAGATGATAACAGTAAAAAGGGGGTGCTTGGGTGATGGTCAGCGCAGCACTACCCAATCTGGGGTGTTGCCATTACTTTAATAAAACTGTCTGGAGAGACAGCTCATGCAACTGTGAGGGCCTGAGGTCAGATCCTAAGCACCCATGTAAAGCTATCCTAGCTCTCCTGCAGTGAGGTGGGCTATAGAGACAGGAGAATTGTCAGAAGGTTGCAACCAGCTAGTCTGGTATATTCAGTAGTGAACTACAAGGAGAGCCTGCCTCAGACAAAGTGGAAGGGAAGGACTGACTTTCACATCTACCCACACCCACACAGATAAATACATACATGTGTATACACATATAAGTTACATATGCTGGCTCAAATAAGTGAATAATAAACTTTTAATATCTGGGTACACATATCTTAGTTTACAACTATTTTTACTTAAACTTCTAAGTCTTTGAATTGTTGAAGTAGTTTTGATGTGAGTCTGTGAGTTTGTAGGAAAGTACCATTCTTTTAACATAAGTTCCTCTGTGAGCTCAGACATTGTGAGCCTTTTCCCATTTTCAGAACGTGGAGTTACTTAACTGTTAGCATTATGATGTGATTTCAGCTACTAAAATGGAATGTGATTGTTACAGTGTCCAGTCTCTTAAATGAGTGAGCTTTTCCATAGATAAGTAGAACAAAGACTAAAATCAGGTGGGTAGGCCTGGTGGTGCACACCTTTAATCCCAACACTCTGGAGACAAAGACAGGCAGATTTTTTTTCTGTGAGTTAGAGGTAAGCCTGGTCTACATGGAGAGTTCCAGGTCCCCTAAATCATAGTAAGATCCTATCTTGAAAAGGAGGGGGAGGAGGAGGAGGAGGAGGAGGAGGAGGAGGAGAGAAGAGGTTAGTAGGAGGAGGAGAAGGGGCAGGGGAAGGGAACACATAGTAAAACCAAGATTCTTCTGTAGTAGCTTCACCTTGGCTTTCAAGAAGCCTGTGGTGTTTTTTTTGTTTTTGTTTTTGTTTTTGTTTTTTCTTTGACCATCTGGACAAAGTAGGTAGAACCCAGATCATAAGGCAAGATGGGAAGCAGTGTCTGGGTTATTGGGGTCTGTGTTAGAGTAGACTGGGACCACAGAGTCTGGACTAGTCCTCAGTCAGTGCTGGCACTGAGCTGTTCTGCAGGGTGGTGCAGTGTCCTGGGATTGCCATTGCCCTGTGCACTTACCAGCCGCAGTGGGAGCTTCTGGGAGCTTCACTGTTGGCTACTACGTAGCCTGTTGCACCACCTCTTGTCTGTGGATCACTTAGCTTGTTCTCCCCCTGTCTGTGCTTCACTTCTGTAAGGTGAGGGGAATGGGGGAAGGGCCCTGTCACTTAATAACGGATAAGATAATCCTCACATCACTTAAGTGTCAGCTTTCTGTAAGCAAAATTGCCTTTGGAAGGTCTTACCCTGAGTTCAGCTGTATTTTCCATAGTGTTAACCTGTAGTTTAGAAAATTGTGCATGGTTTTAAACTCCAATGCTGCTTTAATGGAGAGTTTCCCGAGTTCTTATGTTGTATTGAAGGTTTCCTTGATGACAGCCAGGACACACAGCTTTTTTTTTTTTTTTTATTTCATTCTACAGTTTTTTCTTCGTGTGTGTGTGTGTGTGTGTGTGTGTGTGTGTGTGTGTGTGAGATTTTTTTTTTTCCCTAAACAATCTAGGTTATATTCTTATATTCTGAAGACCAGGAGTCACTAAATTGCTGCAATGTTCAGGACTCAGTGTTCAGAAGTTAATCGAAGAGCTTCTTAGCAATTTTTAAGTCTTAAAAATTTTTGTGTTCTGATGTGTTGGGACAGGTACCTTCTGGATCATGTCAGAGTAGCTGGAATTGAGTGGTCCATATGCTCAGGACAGTGCCAGTCAGAAGTCACATGTGTCTGTTTTTAGCTGGGAACAGTTTCTTTGGTCACTTGTGATGGCCAAAAAAGTCTCTTGGGAGAGTTTAAATGACTCAAAATTAGTAAAAGTCACTCATGGCTATTTAAGTTTTAACTTATACTCTTGACTATTCTGTGGTTTAATTTTAGTGCTAATTTCTTGCTTCCATAAAGTATTGTAGTTCAGAATTGTTCAGGTAGTATGATCACTTTTGAGTTTAGTTGAAAGGATTCCCCCGCAACACACACACACACACACACACACACACACACACACACGAATGTGCCCACACACAAATTCATACCCTCTCTCTGAATGTGAATGACTAACTGCTTATATGTAAGTATATGTGTGTGCATATCTGTCAGTATGTATGTTCGTGTGTGTGAGAGTGATCATGAGTGTGTAGCCTATTCCTATTAGAAGCCCGCTTTTAGGAAAAAGCCTGGCTGAGCCAGACTGCTTCCCCGGCTGGCTCCTCCCCTCACCAGGATGTCACACCACCTCTCACCACCCAGCCCTTTCCCTGCCAGTTCACTCATTGGTGGTTCTCACTTCACACCCTCACTGTTAGCACAGTACCTGCATCTGGTCTGTCTAAGCTTCCTGGGAATACAGAGGACACAAAGGGAGCAGGCTCCTCCTCAAATCTAGAACATTCTTTTGTTTCTTTAGTCTCCATGTTTCCCTTGCCATAAATACTGCTTGAAGGTAGTTGAGCTCAGGCTTGTGCTGCCCTAGTTTGTGACTTTAATGTAAGCCTTTGAGTCATAGGCAGGAAAGACACTTAAAAAGACAGTGATAATTTGAGCCCCTTAAATAATGCTGTTTTGCAGCTACCTGTAAAATCCTGCTTCCCTGAAAGGAAGTCTGAGCTATGTTGAACTCACTGGGGTTTCCTCAGCAGTCATCCTCTTCATCTTTAGTTTTGTTCCATGACACACTTTTGTCATAATTTTTTGGTTCATAGGACAAAATCCAGGTCCACTGTGGTACAGGGCACTGTGGCATGGTGCAGGTTGACTCCCTCTCTCTGCCTCACTGCCAGCATCTGAAGGAGCACTCCTCCACTGCAAAGAGCATCCTGTATCCTGCGGTATCTCTGTGCTTTGATTGGCTAGTAACATTGAACATTTCTATATTTTAAGCTTTTCATTTATTGTCTTTATTAAGGTCCTTGTTTACAGATTTAGTGTTAAAAAGCTTCATATGACATCTACATACATATTATATTTTGAGTTTTTAAATATATAGTGTTGGACTTGAGCTGACTGGCTTCCTGGCTTCCTCATATATGCCTATGGAAAGAGGCTGTGACTGGCACTCCTTCATTAGGGACCCAGCATCTGGGGCTGCAGTCTGAGTACCACAAGTCAGGATGGATTAAGAGACTTAACACTGCTGGGCATTACAAGTAGCATCAAAGATACTGAGATGAAATTGAAAGGCTTTCTGCCTTTGAAGTTTGCTGGTAATGGGGACACACTTCTATTTATAGATATTCATGCATGTGTGAGTGAGTGTATGTGTGTGTGGGGGGGGTCTGTCTGTCTGTCTGTATCTGTGTGTGAATCCCACCAACTCAACTAACAAATGCTGTACTTCACTGTTGGTCATATTTCTCTGATGAATTGGGGGTCAGTTGTTTAAGTGGACGGGAAATTAAAGAACACTAGTGTTATGTCTCTCAATCTGGGAATTCTAGGCTTACAGATTGTATCCTTTCTGTTTTTCTGGCTAGAGGAAGAGCTTTAATAAAAGACAAAAGCCAGTGTTGAGTCAGTTAAAGGTGTGGGCCTACAGTGTAAAACAACTGATTATCCAGATCATTCTTTGAACTTTGAACACTTGTTAGTTTTTGTATAATTGAAAATATATAAAGACAGCCTGTGTCTGGTTAGAACAAAAAGTTCTTCATTGTTAAAGCTAATCACTGAGACCTGGGGGCCTGGCTTTACTGTGCATGCATCTTAGGAGGAAGTTTTCCTTTTGAAGGCAAACATAGCACGGGAAGGGTGATGGAGGGTATGGAGTGACTGACAGGGCCAATGGCAAAGCTCTACATCAGCAACAGAGGGGCAGAGGCAGAACCAAACAGTCCTTGCTGAGTCACCCCAATACAGAAGTGACTGAGACAGTCTCAAAACTTGAGCCGGCTTGGGTTTGTTCTCAAGGCCCAAACCAGGGCCAAAATGGGGTCCAACAAAAACTAGCAGTCCAGACGTGAAACTGTTGAAGAGCAGTCTTAAAGTTGTGATAGGGGTGCTGAAGCGGAGCTTTTCATAATTGATGGCTTCTGACGGGGGTGTGAGTGGGGAAGGACTCAATTTTCTTTAAGGTGCTGGACACTGGGAGTTTGACCATGTTCCAGTGACTATATGGACAACACAAATTAGACTTGTGGTTTTTTGTTGGGGATCACAAGGGTGAGAGTGGATCTGGGAGGACTGGGAAGTAAGACTTGGGTGCTTTATGTGAAATTCTCTAATAATCAATACAAATATTATGTTGAAAAATGGTTTTGTATAGCATTTAGTTAAAGCAGTGAAGTTCTTACAGGTCTGTGGCCATGACAGTTCTTGAGGCCCTCCTCCTCCTCCTCCTCCTCCTCCTCCTCATTATTATTATTATTATCTTTTAAAGGAATACTGTTATTAGATCATGCAGCAGATTATTTTTAAATGAAGATATGTACTACAGTGCTTACAGAGGACCTTAACTTGGTATGAGCAGCCCTGACTTTCCATGGATTTCCCATGCATTAACCTCACCTGGCCTCAGAAAGGCCTGGGAAATCAGCAGAGTACACATTGCAGTCACCTCAGGGGAAAGGTGGCTGGGGTCAGATGTCATGATCTCAAGGGTCAGAGAACCTTCTTCTTTTCCAACTTTATCTCTTCCTGATGTTCTCACTTATATCATTCATTACTGTCTGCTCTGTCAGGTATGTTATGGTGGTGAGTGTTCAAAGGGGAGTTGGAGAGACAATGCCTAGAGAAGTTCTAATTTAGAGCAGTGTGAAATGTTTGGCAGTGATACACACCAGTGTGTGAGATGTGCAGATTCAGAGGCCACCCACCAAGAATGAGCAATGTCTTGTCATAGAGAAGGTTAGGGACAGGCTAGAGCCACAGAGGATCAGGAGATTCCTGCACATCTACGTGGTTTAAGGGAAGTCATGTGAGGGGTTGTCAGCATGAGGGAAGCCGTGGGTAATGCTCAAAAGCAAGTTGGAGTTTAGTCCTGACTCCCATTGCTGTATGAGCTGCCCCAAGCTCTAGTTCCCTGTTCTAAGGATGAGGTGAGAGCTGCTGTTGTAAGCCCTCCATCAGTGAATAAAACATAGTTATCCTGAGATGCCCATCTCTGGTGACGACCAGCTACACTTTATAAGCTAATCTGATGTGGTATGTGCAGGAGACGACATGAAAGGATTTAAACACGGGCTGGGGTCAGCCTTTCATTAAGGAGAGTTAACCAGTCACACAATACCTTTGTACTGGGTTTGAGGCTAATGTAGTACACTGTCTTCTTAAGTTCACGAGATGAGGGAAACAAAAGTTCACCACAGTTAAATTACACATTTCCAATCTGTGCCTGTTGAACAGGAGTTCTTTGTTTCTTCACTATCCCTGGCCTCCAGCTCTGCTCAGGTCTGCAGGCAGAGCCCCATGTCTTCCTGTGTTTGAAGTGGTGGGTGGTGGAAGGTTTGCTGGCCGTGGGAGCTTGAGATGTTCATCTAGCAAGCTCTTTCTATTGTTTCTATTGTGTCTATTGGTCTGTTAGGACCCTATTCTAGGTATTAAAACTCCTTTAATGTATGTGCTACGCTCGTCTTTTTGGCTTATCAAAGCCTATAGTAGGCAGGTGTTTCAGAAACAGTACCATGGTGGCCTGTAGAGCTGTCCTTGTGAAATGGCTGTTTCACCAAATTCCTTGTTTTCCTAAGGTTTCATATAAGTGATTCCTCAAAGTTGGCATTTGCTTGCCTCTGAGTGGACATATACTATCCAGGCATTTAAGCTTCATTTGAAAATGAAATGTGCCTCAGAGTCTGGGAAATTATGCTAAATCTATGCTGTCCCAGTAACAATTCAGAATGCAAAGAGCATTCATGACTCTATCCCGAAAACTTAGACCTGCATGCACATATGCCTGCTTGAATGTCTGACAGGGCACGGCAAGTCTCACGGGATTTATGCAGCAGAGACTGTGCTTACCATCAAAACTACATTCTAGCTTAAGAGACATATTTATTGGGAATGTAACTATTGGCAGAATCTTAAAAAGTTTGAAAAGTGATCAATAAATCAACAAAATGGATTAATACTTCCTTGTTTTGAGCACTGCCACATAGGCCTTTTGTGAGCAGTGTGCCTATTAATATGTAGACTGCCACCAGTACATCTTTCTATAATTAATTCCTGATTTTTCCAGGACAGAGTTAATTTCTTTAACTTTGGGACCTGTGCATCTTTTGGGAGTGCTTAGTGCTGGTGTAAGCCACCATACCTGGCATGCACCTGTTTAGTATTAGTTTTGAATTATTTATAATAAGAAACTTGGCTGGTTAACTAATAGTAGAATTATTCTTTTTTAACTTATTTTATTAGATATTTTCTTCATTTACATTTCAAATGCTATCCTGAATGTCCCCTATACCGTCCCCCCACCCTGCTCCCCTGCCCACCCACTCCCACTTCTTGGCCCTGGCCTTCCCCTGTATGGGGCATATAAAGTTTGCAAGACCAAGGGGCATCTCTTCCCAACGATGGCTGATTAGGCCATCTTCTGCTATATATGCAGCTAGAGACACGAGCTCTGGGGGTACTGGTTAGTTCATATTGTTGTACCACCTATAGGGTTGCAGACCCCTTCAGCTCCTTGGGTAATTTCTCTAGCTCTTCCATTGGGGTCTCTGTGTTCTATCCTATAGATGACCGTGGGCATCAACTTGTAGAATTATTCTTAATAGAAGTTAAACATCTTAAAAGTTTGATAAAACTAGAAGTTTGTTTTTAAAAAACTGCTAAAGAACTTGATTTTAATGTCATTTCAGTTCCAGTTACTATGGCAATGACGGCAGGGGCAACAACTACCTTTCCTATGAGCAACCATACCCGGGAAAGAGTAACTGTGGCCAAGCTCACACTGGAGAATTTTTATAGCAACCTAATTTTACAGCATGAAGAAAGAGAAACCAGGTACGGTAAGGCTAAAACTTTAGTTTTCTGTGACTAGATGGGAGTCCTGCTCTTGGTCTTAAAGTTTCCCGCACTGACAGAACACCTGGCTGCTTGTTTCATTTCCTGGGTTTCCAGAGTCTTGTGCACATGTGCACACATGTCACTTGTGTTTCAAACAGATCTTTCCAGCTGTGGCATTATGGTATGTCTTTGTGCTGTCCTTTACCAAGATGCTTTAGAAATTGCTAATGCATAACATCGGAGGTGCTGCACTGTGTTAGTGAAAATAGGAAGAAAGAACTGCATGCCATTTTGCCTCAGTGAAACTTAGAAGTGTGATGTGGGAGCAGTGTACACAGAAGCTCCAGGAGGGATTGGCGAGGCAGTGAGGAACCAAAAAAGAGCACTGACTAGGGCAGTGGGAGAACTTCCCAGATATCAGTGACATTGGAACAGAGCTCTAAAGGAAGAACACAGTTCACATATATAAGAAGGAGGAGATACAGAGAAGGACATAGCAGGTGCTGAATATCCTGAGCTATAGCTGCTCTGCCATGTGGCAGTGTCACAGGCCAAGCTGGCCTCAGACTTTCTGTGATCCTCCTGCCTCTGCCTCTGCTTCTCAAGTGCTGGGATAAGTGGATAGATGGCAAGGCTGGTCCATACCACTCTGGTAGTTGAAGTCTTCCATCTTTGACATGTTGGTCTTCTGGCATAATGCAAAGATAATTCAGATGAGCTGTCTAGACACATAGTAGGGAAACCAACACTATAGACATGAAATAGTACTCACTTAAAGAGTGAGTAGCGAAATGCATTCCACAGTCCTCATCAGAAATGCTTAGCCTAACTAACTCCATGTTAAGAAAAAAAAACAAAAAACAAAAAAAAAACCAAGTAACTGAACTTGGCTGTTGCTAGAAAAGCAAATGTTATGATCGATGGTTATTTCTACACGTATATGACTTTTCAGTTTCCAAAGAATTTTAATAAGTACATACGCTTGCCACCAGGGTCTTTCCTGAGTTGGCAAGTTGAGCTTAAGACTCACACAAAGTCATCTTGTGCTGGGAGAAAAAGCAGTGAAGTGTTGGTCAGCACAGAATGCTAAATCCTAGTGTCTCTGAGAAGGAATACTGATCATAGTAAAGAGTCGAATCTTGGTCCAGTTTGAAAGATTTCCTTAGCATAGCATGCCCAGTGGTTGCCTTGGATAAATAACTTATATCTTAAATGGAAATAGAAATGTATTTTAAAAGTCTATTTTTTCTTTGGAAAGGCAGAAGAAGTTAGAAGTGGCTATGGAAGAAGAAGGATTGGCAGATGAGGAGGTAATGTAACCAACTATACTAAACGGAAGTGTCCCAGTGAGTTCCCTTATCCATCAGCTGATGTGTGGGTTGGCTAGGGTAGGCTTCTCCATCTGAGTGTGGCTTCTTACTGTGTTGCTGTCATGGGTACCTTAGGAAATGGCCTTGGCCCTCAAGAACATACATTTGCTGAACACCATTCACAGCATTATGGGATTTGGGACAGGGTCCAGTGTTGGGCACATTCATCCACCTGTTCTAGATGTGCAGGAAAGGGTCCAGTGCTGGACACCATCCATCCATCCACGCCACTCTGGATGAGCAGGACAGGGTCAGGGGTGGGCACTACCCATTGATTCCTTCTTCTCACATTTATTTCTGAATATTTTAAAACTGTTTACTCTCTAAGGTTTCCTTGTAGCTCACTGATGAATGACTATCTTGAAATGGTTTCTTCCTTATGCCGCCCCGTTTTTCTGCACTCTGAAAACAAGTCTGGCATATCCTTCCTGCATGTAGTGGTTTTGGTGAGATGTCGTACCCTGCTCCCTGAAGTCTAGGGTGTTTGAATGCTTGCTTCCCAGTTGGTGGCGCTGTTTGGGAAGGCTCTGGAGATGTGGTCTTGCTGAGAAAGGCGAAGGGCTTTTGCAGGGGGCACACACGTGCATGAAAACTTGTATACGTTATAGGGGCTGCTAATATAGTTCAGGACAGAGTTCTTGCATAGCCCTGGTTTGAGTTCCAACAGCCGCCACCCAGTAAGTCAAAAATATGTAAACATTACAGAATATAGCAAACTTTGAAAATACATAGACTCTCTCCCAATACAGGCACTCAGAAAAGATTTATTGGAGTTGTAGCAATTGATTTGAATCGTTCTTGATGGGAAGAAGTTACTTCATAAACAGCACTGTATACAGCAATAGTGACCATGCATGCTAAAGTGGTGAGGGAAGCTGAAGGCATGGAAAGCTAGCTTTAGGTTAGTTACTAAAAAGAGCTTTATTATCCAGATGAGAATGAGTTATAACCTAGGCTTACTGACCATTCAGTGGTCAGAAAGGAGCTTGAACTGAAGACACTGACCAAGTGAGTTAATCGGCCCTGCAGCTAGCTGCCTTAGCTCTGTGCCATCCGTCTAGCTGGGCTCTTAGGAAGGCTGGAAGACAAACATACACTTAAAGTTACTGTTTATATAAATTTAATGCATGTCTTAAAGCCCCATCTTGTTAAATTTTATTGTGAGGCAGTAATTTAAGGGCTTCATCCTAGCTCATAGAGAAAGGTGAGCCGATCTTTCCTTATTTGTCTCACTAATATTAAAACTTTTTTTCTAGCTAGTAATAATTGTGCTGATATAGAAGTCTTTTTTGTGTTGTTTGTGTTGTCCTGGAACTCACTGTTAGAAATATTAAACACAGGATCTTGAAGTCTAGGGAAAGGGTACCAAAACAGATGTCCATGCTGAACACAGTGGACACTCCACTGAAAGATAGCATGCACTGTATAGAAGGACCAAGTCTCAGGGGAAAAAAAATGAAAGGAAAGAAAAAGGAGGATGAAGAAACAGGTTTTTTCATGTTTGTTCCTCACACTTTATGTTAATGAAGACCTGCCCATTTGTTAGATATCAAGAGCTCAGGATTGCCCATGTCGGGTGACAGATTAGCCCAGTGTGGCTAGGTCCCTGTTGTGCAAGAAGATCTGGAAGCCTGGACTTTTGTATAAATTGGCCTGCTTTTAAAATTATTGCCAAGTGATGAGAAGGTTACTTGGGAGTCAGGCACTGTCTGGGAAGGCCTGACTTTGTAGTGCCCCCTGGTGGGCATTAGTGATTTTTTTTTCTTAATTCTTGTAAATAGCGTGTAGAAAATGTCAACTCATTTTGCTTCTAAAAGTCGATGGTTCATAGTACCTGTTTTAAACACCCCATTTTTTTCTGTAGAGATGCTTTAAAATGCCTGTGTTTATTGTTAGGCCCTGTGCTAGAGCCTTGAAGATGTTGTGTAGAGAACAACAAATTCTCTCAACCTTGGTGTTGAAACTATCAGTATAAGGGATTGGAATTTCTTAAAAACAAAACAAAACAAAACTTTAATATTTCCTAAGCAATGTGGATGTGGAGTGCATGTGGTGCCCAGAGGACAGCCTGGGGTGAGTCCTCAGCAGTACTGTCTACTGTCTACTGTTTACCTCCTTGTTGACCTGGAACTCACTAAGTAGGCTTGGCTGCTTGGCCGGCTGGCCTCAGAGACACACCTGTTTTGTGCCTTCCTAGTGCTGAGCTTGTACATGCTCCGTCATACTGGGCATTTATACTTAGATCGTGAATATTAAACTAAGGAAGGTCCTTGTGTCTTTGAGGTAAGCACTTCACTGACAGAGTTTCCTTCTAGTGTAGATTTCTAATGAAAACTAATAACCTTAATTCATTCTATAATAGAAAATGATCTGTGAAATAGTTCATGAGTGAGCTGTGAAACCGTTAAATTGTGACCATTTACAACAAATAATGGCCAAGAAGTTGTTAGTGGAACCCTTTAATATCTCAGAACT
This sequence comes from Mus pahari, assembly GCF_900095145.1. NCBI lineage: Eukaryota > Metazoa > Chordata > Mammalia > Rodentia > Muridae > Mus > Mus pahari. Next base: position 161,212,525 of record NC_034591.1, read on the forward strand.
TTGAAATACCCTTTCTGTTTTATAAACACTTTCGCATCTTGCAGATTGAGACTCTTAACCATTTGAAAAGGAATGGAGTCTGTAATCTTAGTACTAGGGAGGGAGAGACAAAAGATTTTTCAGCTACAGAATGAGACTGATTCAAAACACGGGGAGAATATATACTAATTAACAAGAATCATCAAAAATGGATGTTTATTAATGGAAAACCGAAATGAGTGATTTAAGCTGCAGAAGAGAGCCATGAAGCAGCAGGAGGGAAGGGCGTCACACAGAGACCTTGGCTTTTGGTACACACTCTGTGCAGATGCAGTAAGGGCTTTTCATGGGCTTTAAAACTCCGATGTTGCTTCATCTACCCCTAGACTGCAGTACTGACCGAAGGGCTAAAGTCACTGAGTAGGGTTTCCTGGGACCTGTGCTCTATGAGGAATGGTGTAATGCACACCGTGGACCACATTGTGCTGTGAGGCCCACCTTTGCCTTTATAATGATATAGATGTGATTTCAGCTGTATTAAACTATTTAAAGGTAAAGTTTTCCCAACTCCAAGATAAGTGCAGTTTACTTTTTAAACTAGCATGTAACTGCTAGATATGGGTAGTTTTGATAAAGCAGTGTTTGCTGTATCTTCATTTCCTTTATTGTGTTGTTCCTGCCCAGACACATGCATGCACATGAGTATGCACACACACGCGCGCGTGCACACAGACACACACACACCACATAAATGAAATTGTGAGCTAGAGAGATATCTCAGCAGTTAAGTTCACTGGCTGCTCTTGCAGAGGGCTCAAGTTCAATTCATAACACTTACATGGCAGCTTACAATCATTGACTTGACATTATAACAGACATTCATTTAGACAGAATATCTAGATGCATAAAATAAATGTAAAATAAAATGTTTTAATGTACCTTCATTGAGCTGTGTGAATTCCTGGCATAATTTCTTGCTTGCCGCTTCCTCTGTTACCCAGACTTTTAATTAGACACCTAACTAGACATCTAAAGTTAGACAGACAGGAGCAGGACAGGGAGTGGCTCAGCTGCAAGCTGTATTGGGAGCCTGTGCCTGAGGTAACAGCAGTGCTGTAATTTGTCACCTGTGCTCAGTCTGTGAGAGGCTGATGGGGCCACTGTACTTGAGTTGAATACCTTCAGTGAGTGACTTCCTTATTCCATATGTGTTGCCTCGGGAACTATCCCTGTATCATGAACTTGAATTTTATTAGATGAGAGGTCAGTGAGGTTAGGACAAGAAAATTAATGATTTCCAAATGCAACCTTCAGGTATTTAAAAATGTTGCTAATTAGCCGGGTCTGGTGGCGCAGGCCTTTAATCCCAGCACTTGGGAGGCAGAGGCAGGCGGATTTCTGAGTTCAAGGCCAGCCTGGTCTACAAAGTGAGTTCCAGGACAGCCAGGGCTATACAGAGAAACCCTGTCTCGAAAAACAACAACAACAACAACAAAAAAAAAATGTTGCTAATTAATAGTTCTTACTTTGTTATCTTGTTGAATCATTATTGCTGTGGGTGTTCTGACTGGAGGGTTTAGGGGGTTGATTTGTTTGTTTGTTTTGTTGGTTTTGGTTTTTTCTTGACCTGGAAATCATAGAGATCTATCTGCCTCACCTCCTGAGTGCTAGGATTGAAGGTGTGTGCCACCAGGCCCAATTATTTTGCAATTTTATGTCTTTAGAAAGTTGTATGACGTTTTAAGCTGTTTGCTGAAGTTTATGCAAGAATCAGTTTTACTCTAAGTAAATCTCCATGGAAGTGCTGCTGTTCCCATGTGACTTTTGAGTCACGGGTTTCAGTAGCTGTGAGGGCACCTGGAAAGTAAAGAATTGGAGATCTCCTGACAAATTAACAATAAATGACAGAAGAATCAGAGCCCTGGTGCTGTAATCTCAGCACTCAGGAGCTGGGACAGGAGGCAAGCCTGAGCTACTCAGTGAGATTTGTCTCACAAACAAACAAATAAATAAGCAAGCAAGCAAGCTTGAGCTACTCAGTGAGATTTGTCTCAAAAATAAATAAATAAATAAGCCAGCCAGCCAGCCCATGTCAGAGTAAATGTATACACGTCAGAGTGCTCCTCGTTTGTGTTTTCTAGGCCTTATTTCTGTGAGTTCAGTCACACTCAGAAGGCAGTGATTTACATCTATAGTAAACTGCTGAAGACATTATAGTCCATAAAGTCTACTTCTAAGGATACAGACTTGACAGTTGTTTAAAGAATATTTTCTTGGAGGCTGCTGAGATGGCTTAGCAGTTAAGAGCACTGACTGCTCTTCCGAAGGTCCTGAGTTCAAATCCCAGCAACCACTTGGTGGCTCCCAACTATCTGTAATGAGATCTGACTCACTCTCCTGGAGTGTCTGAAGATAGCTACAGTGAACTTATATAGAATGAATGAATGAATGAGTCTTTTTAAAAAAAAAAGAATTTTTTTTAAGACTTTTAAATTCTTCCCTTGCTTAATAAATACTTGTTTTAGGAAAATAGATTATTGACAAACATATAATAATTAAGGTATACCTCTATTCATTTATTTGTTTAAAGTTATATGTGTATGGGTGTAGATTTGTGCATGAGAGTGCAATGCTTGAGGGGCCAGAGTGCGCTGGAGGCGAATGTGGGTGCTGGAAGCTGAGCTTGTGTGCTCTGCAAGAGCACCACACACCTTAGCCTCTGCACCATCTCCAGCCACCAGCATTACACATGCCTTTGAAACAGCGTGTTTAAAAATCATCTTTTAAATTCTTGTTTAATAGAAAAAGTTACGTCGATCGCAGCATGCTCGTAAAGAAACAGAGTTCTTACGTCTTAAGAGGACCAGACTTGGCCTGGATGACTTTGAGTCTCTGAAGGTTATAGGAAGAGGAGCTTTTGGAGAGGTGAGCTGCTCTGTTCAGGTCACCACTGCTGAAAGTAGACGTCGTAAGCTGTTTAAATGTAGTTACTAGGTTCTGAGGTCCTGAGTCAGTTGGTAAGAATGCCTGCCTAGTATCCACAGAGCCCTGCGTCTGACTCAGCACCATAGGAACCAGGGGTAATGGCATACCTCAGTATTCCCAGCACTTGGGAGATGGAGGCAGGAAGATCAGAAGTTCAAGCTCATCCTCAACTACAGAATAATAAGTTCAAGGCCAGCTGGGAATACATGAGACCCCCCACCTCCCATAAGTGTGTGTGTGTGTGTGTGTGTGTGTGTGTGTGTGTGTAGGTGTAATTTCTTTGATATTATAAATTCCAGGGTTCAGCAAAGGAAGCTCCTTCCACTGTTACAGCATTTATGTTTGTGCTCTAGGTGCGGCTGGTCCAGAAGAAAGACACGGGGCACATCTATGCCATGAAGATCCTGAGGAAAGCTGACATGCTTGAGAAAGAACAGGTGTGTCTCACCACGTATGCAGCACCAAGGGCCTCCTGTGACGAGGGCTCAGAATAGTGTTAATGTTGAGAATGATAAAAAGAAATCCAGTGTGCTAGGTAATTACTAAATTTGATAGTCTATTTTAATGTTTTCAATTTTTAGATTTAAATTTCAGTATCTTCAGTTTTATAATCTCTGTGTTAGTTTGCTCAGCTGCTATTAGAGAACAACACAGGGTGGAGGCTGTAAGCATAGAAGCCTTTGCCTAATTGTGGTTCTATTCAAGATAAAAAAATTCCCATAGGTTTTAGCTTCTAATGATTGCTTTCTTCTTTGGTGACTGCAGGAAGGGCAGGCACAGGAACACTCCTGATGCCTCTTCTAGAAGAACACTAGTCCTGTTACATAGCAAATAAGAATCTGCTGCCTTTACAGAGTTGCAAATCCATTCACCCTTGAGGCTTAAAGAGATAAGCTAAAACAAACTGCTCCTTGGTTTTGCATATTTAATGAGAACATGAACATCTGTATGTTTCAATACTTTCTAAAACTACAGATTTCCTGCATGACTGTTAGGCATGGATAATTAGAAGAGGTCTATTATCTTTTCAAAATATATTCACCTAGGTGGCTCATATCCGAGCAGAAAGAGACATTTTGGTGGAAGCAGATGGAGCCTGGGTGGTGAAGATGTTCTACAGTTTTCAGGACAAGCGGAATCTCTATCTCATCATGGAATTTCTTCCTGGAGGTAGTGACAGACAGACTGGAGTTCATCTGCATATGCAGCAATAATGTCAGCTAGTTTGACTACCGAAGTTTATACATAACCATTGTTTTTCAGTATTTACTTTCAGAATAATGGCAGGTGATTTGGCCCCAAATCATGTGAGTTTGAAGGACTATTAAGCTGACATGTTAAATACTGTGTCATTCTGTGTTCATGGTAGCCCACTGTAAAGTACAGTAAGCCTGAATATAGAACAGTAAGACAAGATGCTGGTTTCTAGGCGTGCTTGTTCACTCTTCACGTTTATGAACTGCAGCTCTGCTCCTGATAGCTCTGCAGCGCCCCATTGTACCATGGCATGCATTTTTCAGGGTGTTTGCAGGTACTGGGCAAGTCATAAAACTGAAAATCTGACATAGTCTGTACATACTAAGAAAATGTAGAAGAGCATTCCCGTTAAGCTGGGTGTGTGCTACTGCATGCCCATTATAGCAGTGCCAGGGTTCCATGCACAGTTATTGAAGTCATAAAAGATGGATCTGAGACTGAGGCCTCAGGGTTCACTGTCGCACTCCAGTGAAGGTTAAAGCTGCAGGCAGCATCGAGTGAGCAACGCAGAGGCAGCTTTATTAAGGACGTTGGGAAGGTGAGTAAGTGGGATGGGCTCAGGAGGATGAGATGTTTAAGGTTGTTCTTAGCTGCTTTGTGAGTTCTAAGCCAGCCTAGGCTACCCAAGACCCTAGCTCAAAAACAAACAACAGTAGTCTGTTTTCATAAGTTGGTACTTTGTCTTTCTCAGGTGACATGATGACATTACTGATGAAGAAGGACACCTTAACAGAAGAGGAGACACAGTTCTACATCTCAGAGACTGTCTTGGCGATAGATGCAATTCACCAGCTGGGCTTCATCCACCGGGACATCAAACCAGACAACCTTTTACTGGATGCCAAGGCATGTGAGGAGGAGAGTGTGTGTCCTGGGCTTTGGCTGTGCCATAAAGTGCCACTAGTGTCCTGGTTGCAGATAGCAGCTGTGGTTTAGGTTCTTTTGAGTTAATGAAGTTTTTTCTTAGACAGTACAGAAAGTGACCTCTGGAGTAACATCATGGAGAAATGGCTTTAAAAACTCCCTGTTTTCCCTTTGTTTTTGTTTTTGTTTTTTTTTTAAATCCTCAAACATACATAATCTCACATATCATTTATATGTGGTGTTCTGTTTGGATTTTTGTAATAATTGCATTAAAAGCTTATCAGAATTTGTTGTTGTTGTGAGAGTTAACGTAGTGTGACTTACTGGAATTTGTCGTTGCTTTAGGGACATGTAAAGCTGTCTGATTTTGGTTTGTGCACGGGGTTAAAGAAAGCTCACAGGACTGAATTCTACAGAAACCTCACACATAACCCGCCAAGTGACTTCTGTAAGTTTGCGTTTTTTCTTTGGTTGATACTTTGTACTTTTGAAACTTTGTCTGTGTGAGGAAGGGAGGCTCCCCCCTCCCTCTCCTGAGCTTCGGGAGTTTTAGATGTAGGCATGGTCAGTTTCCCCCTCTGGTTACACTTATGTCTTGTTGAAATTAGCATTTCAGAACATGAATTCAAAGCGGAAAGCAGAGACGTGGAAGAAGAACAGGAGACAGCTGGTGAGTCGGCCGCTTTCTGAAGAGTGTTGTACCCTGGTCCAGAGCACACAGCGTGTCTCCATTTCAGTACACGGCTGCAGGCAGAGTGGCATGGCCCTGCTTGACTCAAGGACCTAGGGTCCCTGAAGGTCCATGGGACAGTGACTCCAGACTGCACTTTCTCCCACCAGTGAGACATCTAGGGGACTTAGCAGAGCAGCATGTTTTGTTAAGTGAGAAACTGAGGAAAAGTGAGAGAAGCTTGGTTTGAGTTGGGAGGAGGTGCTGGTGGTGGTAGAGGAGGAAGAGGAGGAGGTGGTTCTGGTAATGGCGGTGTCCTTAGAAAAAGCTGTTAAAATTCCTCATTTAAGGATCTTTTATGACTTTGGCAGAAACTGAAAAAAGGTTGAAGTGGTTGCTGAGAAGGCCCAGTTCTCTAGCTGTCACGGGCTGAGCCAGCTGAGGACGCACACTATGTATTTGCCCTCAACACCAGGGGATGATCATGAGTTCTTCACGTGCTGACCACCACTTAGTTGTGGTTGAAGCCTTCTCACTGTTTCTGACTCCAGCTTTCCTAGTTAACTGCCCATGGTTGTCTGTCAGCTGTTAGGCACTTGCCCACCTGCCGTCCTCTACCTTGCAGATGGCTCAGGTGCTGTTAACCACACTAAGCTGTCCTCACAAACACAGGAAAGAACTGTAGCTACATGTGATTAACTGTCAGGGGAATGTCGGGGTCTCTTTGAGATAAGTGGGGGTTTTCTTGGAAACGGTCTCTGTGAGTTAGCAACCTTAGAAGCAAACATAGAAGAGCAGTAGAGCTTAACAGACATTTCCCAAGGAGAAAGTCTTACTGAGCTGCAGCTACCCCCAGCACTGACCTTTTCTTTCAGATCCTAAGTCTCTGTTACCAGGTCCTCTTGGCGTCTTAACCAGCTGCAAGTTGTGATTCTTCTGGTGTTTGTGATTCGGCTGGTTTAACTCAAACCTTCCTTTGACTCCTATCTATTTCCACTGTGGCCCTCCCCTTCCTTCCTACGGAGACCCACAGAAGGGCATCTCTGCTTCTGTAGCCAGTGTTCTCCTTGTCCTGCTGGTGCACTTACTCTTCCTACAGCCGCCAGTCTCACAACTAACCAAGGGAACAGGAAGCCTGGGGTGTGGAACAGTGTGTTAGTAGGCAAGCCAGTCCTTCAGTGTTGACTAAGCCAGTCCTTCAGTGTTGACTTTCAGGGCTATTTCTCGCCCTATGCTATTTCCCTCTGGGTTTTTTGTTGTTGGTGGTGGTGGTTTTTTTTTTTTTTTTTTTTTTTTTTTTTTTTTGAGACAGGGTTTCTCTGTGCAGCCCTGGCTGTCCAGGAACTCACTCTGTAGACCAGGCTG
>NC_034591.1:161219824-161231026 GCF_900095145.1 Mus pahari
ATGGTTGTGAGCCACCATGTGGTTGCTGGGATTTGAACTCCGGACCTTCGGAAGAGCAGTCGGGTGCTCTTACCCACTGAGCCATCTCACCAGCCCTCCCTTTGTGTTTTAATGAATATAAGAACTGCTTCCTTCCTCTTTGCATTTCTATCGTTAACCAGCATGTGAACATTTATGATTAGGAAAGTGGCTTTGACTTATTTTTCTAGTTTCTTTTACAATGTCCAGCATATGCAGGCACCTTTGTCAGTATTGTTCAGTTCAAGTAAACAATGCAGAAGCCACTGACTTCCCATCCCCTGGGACATGCTAGACTGAGTGGTAGCAGCAGTCTGGCGCCTCCAGCACAATTAAATGACCTTTTTCATTTTTTAGCTCATTTGCCAAGTAGTGACAGCCTTCATATTCTAGTAAACTTTCAAAGATTTAGAAATGTGCTCAGCTGTGCATTAAGGAGAAAAACATTCTATTTTTAAGTCAGATTTTACATTTGAGAAAAATATTACAGACTTACTATTTTTTAAAGGGGAATAAGTGAATACTGTTTAAAAATGTTGTACTCACCTGTAATCCCACGAGACTGAGACAGGGGCATCCCGAGTTTTGAGACCCTATTTTAAAAGTAAATTAAATCATAGCAGAGGATTTCTCCAACTAACAGAGTGTTCCTATGCATCAGCTTCTACCTGTGCACAGGGACTCTTCTGTTGGCCGAGAGTCATGAGCTCCCAAGGGAGAAGCACAGGTGAGTTCATTGATGTTTGGAGCAGGAAATTCCTTCAGCCCACCAACTGTCAGTCTTGTGGTTCCCCAGGTTCTTGAAATGACAGTCTGCTGTCACAGGTGTCCACTGGTTCCTAGAGTGGTGCCCCTCCTTGAGAATTGCTGTCTTTAAGAAGTCATTTTTGTAGGATTTGATGTGATCAAGGAGCATTCAGACAGCTCCTGCTGGGATGCCTGGAACTAAGTTACAAGGAAGGTGTCTCTAGCTAACAGAGCCTGTTCCTTTTCTTGTTTTATCCTCAGATCGAGCTGTTGTAGGTTCTCTTACCTGGATCTTTGGTAAGCAGAGCTGGGGTTCAGAGAGCCCAAAAGCACATGAGTAGTGAGCAGGGAAGTCAGGCCTACCAGACTCAGCCTTTTATTTCCTTTTGAAGTGAACTTAAGGCCTCTCCTGGCGCCAAAGTCCTGTGTTGTATGCCTAGTGCCTGACTCAGCCTTTGTCAGTCAGCTTTACCTGAAACACACAGAGTCACCTATAACTGAAAACTTGTCTCCTCTGTCTAGTGCGTCCTCCTGTAATAAGCCATACTCAGATGTTTTATAAGCAGTTCAGAATGCCAGTTTGATACTCTGCTTCTTTGTAGGCTTACTCCACAGTTGGAACACCAGACTACATTGCTCCAGAAGTATTCATGCAGACTGGCTACAACAAATTGTGTGACTGGTGGTCCTTGGGAGTGATTATGTACGAGATGCTAATAGGTAGGTTCTGTTTGTGTGATGATACACATCTTTTGGTGCCAGTGTTTGAACATATTACATCTATTAAAGACAAATAGAGCACAGTCATTTTGAACCTATTTCTCACGTTTATCAGAGTTAAATACATATTGATAAATACCCAATAAACTGCCCTGGGATCTTGTGGTAGGAGGTAGTTAATTAGCTTGGCTTCCTTTATCAAGTTGTAGATGCAGGGCTCAGATAAAATGAAGTAGAGTTTTAAATCCGTGTGGACTTTATTAGTAATTTTATAGTAAGTTGATGCATGAGATATTGCTGTAGAGCACTCAGAGCTGTTTCATTTCTTGTGGCACATATTGTAGGTCTGCTTGAATTGATCACAAAAACTGATAAATTGTTGATTCTCTGATGCCCAGGCTTTCCACCTTTCTGCTCAGAAACACCTCAAGAAACGTACAGAAAAGTTATGAGCTGGAAGGAGACGCTGGCATTTCCTCCGGAAGTGCCCGTCTCTGAGAAAGCCAAAGACTTGATTCTCAGGTCAGTGACTCTTAAAACTTGACAAGTGCATGCGTGGTCAGTGTCTCTGAGGCAGGGAAGGTCTTGGGAGGAAAAATACCATTGATTTCATTAGTCAAGGAGGTCAGTATAAAGAAAAGTTTTACAAAATTCAAACTTTAAAAGATTTTATTTGGCTGGCACTCGGGAGGCAGAGGCAGGTGGATTTCTGAGTTCGAGACCAGCCTGGTCTACAAAGTGAGTTCCAGGACAGCCAGGGCTATACAGAGAAACCCTGTCTCAAAAAAGACAAAAAAAAAAAAAGATTAAAAAAAAAAAGATTTTATTTTTATGTGTAAGTGTGTGGGTACCACTTGCCCACGGAGGCTAGAAGATTCCTTGGAGCTGGAGTTACAGATAGTTGTGAGCCACCCAGCATGGGTGCTAGGAATTGAACCCAGGCCTTTCACAAGAGCAGCAAGTGTTCTTGACTTATTTCCCCCGACCCTCAAAATGCAAACACTTTAAAAGAATTTTGTGGGAAGATGGTGTTCAGAAGAGAGAAGAGATCTTCTTGGACATCCTGGTGATATTATTAGCAAAGTGTCACTCCTGTTAGACTGCAAGGACTCAGTGCATCAGAGAGAAAGGGAGAATAAATGGATCAGGAGCTCTTGCCATAGAAGTGCACAGGGCCTCAAGCAGAAGACTGCCATGCCAGTGCCCAAAGTTGTTGTATGAAATTGTTAAGCTGGACATGACCTCTGACCCAGCAGTCTCATTTCAAGGAATTTAATTGGGCCTATAACCATGTAGGTGTAAAGAGTTAGGTATGTTTCTTGTTATTTTAGTTGTGAAAAATTGAAACATAATATGTAAGTCTTCAACAGCAGCAGTGGATAGAACACTCCGATATCTCTGTATGCAGATCTCAAAAAGCTACCTCACAGGAAAATACTGACCAGCATTAAATGACCAGCATTAAAAAATGTTCTTAGTATAGTCAGTGACGGAAAGGTCTTAAAATAATTATTATTGTGTTAACACGATATTATTACATTTTATTATTGTATTAATAATTTTACTATTACATTAATATTGTTATAAGATGAAAAGTAGCTTTGGAATGTTTGCCAGTTATCTCTAAAGGATAGGTTTATGGGTAATTTGTACTTCCTCTGTATTTCCCACAGTAGCTTCAATATCTAAATTAAAATGCTTACTAAAAACATTCAATGTAATAACAATTAGATAATAACAATTAGAATCTTTGAGGTGAAAAATGTGGCTGATAATTGGTTTTCCTTTCTAGATTTTGTACTGATTCTGAAAACAGAATTGGGAATGGTGGTGTGGAAGAGATCAAAAGTCATCCGTTCTTTGAGGGTGTAGACTGGGGGCACATAAGGTATGTTCTGTACCCTGAGCTGACAAACACCAACTTCTGGATTTGGTGGTTAGTGCACTTTTGCTTCTTCTAGACTTGTGGTTCTCAATCTGATGGTTGTGACCCTTTCACAGCTGTCACCTACGACCATCGTAAACACAGATGTTTCCATTATGATTCCTAACAGTAGCAAAATTACAGTTAGGAAGTAGCAACGAAAATGATTTTATGGTTGAGGGGTCACCACCCCATGAGGAACTGTATTCAAGGGTCACAGCATTAGGAAGGTTGAGAACCACCTTTAGTCTAAGCACAAGAGGTAGTGCTGCCTCCTCTGAGAAGTCACTGCCTCTGCAGCTTCTCAGTGTGTCTTCTCTGGAGGTCACACTGTGTGCCTAGTACTTCCCACTGTGTGCCCAGTACTTTCACGAGCCTGTCCTATACATCTCTCATCTTACCCTGAGGCAGTGTTAGTGTCTGGCTCATGAGGTCTGAGCTAGAGTTTCTAGACAGAGCATACCTATTATGGAAGCAGTCACAGAGCAGAGTGTGGCTGCCTAAACTCACACTGTTAGTAAGGACCGGAAAGTTGGGTCACAGAAGCCCAGGGCCTCCCACTCTCTCCACTCAACTGAGACTTCTTGTACAGGCATGGACAGTACAGGGATTTCTTGTAGAAAAAATCAAAACCTCAGGGCTGGAGAGATGACTTAGAGGTTAAGAATATTGGCTGCTTTTCTTGAGGTCCTGAGTTCAATTCCCAGCAACTGTTTGGTGGCTTATAATGAGATCTGGTTGCCCTCTTCTGGTGTGTAGGCATACAGGTAGGCAGAACACTCTGTACATAGTAAATAAATCTTTTTAAAAAAGAAATATTAAAATTTTTTAAAAGGCTGATAAGGGGCTGTTGGAGTGGCTCAGCAGGAAAAGACAGATAATCTGAGTTCAATTCCTGGGTCCTTCAAGGTAGAAGAAGAGAACCAACTCCTGAATGTGTTCCTCTGACCTCTACACTTGTGATATGGTGTGGGGTGTGGGGGTGCGGGTGCACACTTAATACATAAATATAATATAAAAAGGTTTTGTCTTGTTTTGAAGGGAGTTGTTGTTGGCTTTTGTTTTTGTTTTTATTGTTGTTTGGGTTTCACTGTGTAGCCCAGGCTATCTTAGAACTCACTCTGTAGACCAGGCTGGCCTCAAACTCAGAGATCCTCCCGCCTCTGTCCCCGAGTGCTGGGACTAAAGGTATACCACCACAGCCCGGCCAAATTAAAAGTTTTAAATGACATTTTAACTATTTCTATAGTTAAATGTTTTTAGCATAAGAAGGCGTTTTTGTGAATAGATTTTTTTTTAACCTGACCTCTCTGGTACTCTTAAAGTGTATATGACTGACAAGCTTTGCATTCAGATTTTATCACAAATATGTGTGCCCCTCTTTTTTCGCAGAAGTCCTTGTATTTACTAATCTTCACTAGAATTCAAGCCCTAATTCGCTTAGATAGATCTGATCTCCCTGTCTCCCACTTTTCAGTAAAATACCTTCTCTTTTAATTTTCTTTTCACCTAAAAAACAAAACAAAACAAACAAACAAACCAGGCATGAGGGGCTAGGACTGGAGCTCATCAGCAGAGTGCTTGCCTAGCTCTGTTCAGTCCCCAGTGCTGGGGGGGGAAAGCAGGAGAAAGTCTTCATATAAAATTTCCAATCTTGACATCCACTTAGCTATGTTCAGAGCCACAGCAGACAGACACCCTTGGGTTTCCTGTCCTGTGCTACAGTGGGCAAGACTTTTCTAGAGTGGTTTGTTGGACAGTTACGAGTTCAAGATGATGATCACAGTCGTATACAGCGTGACCTCCAGAGAAGACACACTAAGAAGGTGCAGAAGCGGGCTGGAGAGATGGCTCAGTGGTTAAGAGCACTGACTGCTCTTCCAAAGGTCCTGAGTTCAAATCCCAGCAACCACATGGTGGCTCACAACCATCTGTAATGAAAACTGCCGCCCTCTTCTGGAGTGTCTGAAGACAGCAACAGTGTACTTACATATAATAAATAAATATTTAAAAAAAAAAAAAAAGGTGCAGAAGCAGTGACTTCTCGAGGAGGCAGCACTACCTCTTGTGCTTAGTCTAAGGGTGATTCTCAACCTTCCTAATGCTGTGACCCTTGAATACAGTTCCTCATGGCTGCTGAATTGCCTTTTGCAGGGAAAGACCAGCAGCTATTCCTATAGAAATCCGGAGTATAGATGACACCTCAAACTTTGATGACTTCCCTGAGTCTGATATCTTACAGCCAGGTAAGAGGTTCACAAGCATATCCACACTGCAGTCACCCGTGAGGTGACGGACACATCACCAATGAAATCCCTTTGCCCTTAGTTGCCTTTTTTCTCTTTCTAGTGCCGAATACCACAGAGCCCGACTACAAATCCAAAGACTGGGTTTTCCTCAATTACACCTACAAAAGATTTGAAGGGCTGACCCAGAGAGGCTCCATTCCCACATACATGAAAGCTGGGAAGTTATGATGATCACAGTCGCCCATGGCCAGGAGAACTCAGGTAGCTGCATCCCCAGGCTGGCTCGGCATCAGCACCAGGAGCTCCGGGACGGTGCTGCTCTCCAGCCAGAGGAATGACTACAGCTTGGGAATCTGAGGCTGCTACGGCTATGGGAATTGCTCAGCTTTTTTTTTTTTTACAAAGGTACTGGAACAAAAGGAACAGACATTCCCTCCTAACTGCACTGCCTACGTGCATGTTGAGAGGTCCATCCTGCCCATGTGCTGCGCTTCTGATTGCAACACTAATCCAGCCAGAACTGCATAGCACTACAGCACCATGACAGCCTGAGGTTGCTCTCAGTGTCCCTGCTTCACTGCAGAGCCCGTGGTTCTAGAATCAGTGAAAAGCCATCTTCTGTAGCTGCTGTTAGAACATTTGCCCTGTTGGTTTGGACATTGTAAGCTCTACATGAAGACAGTTTCTGTACAGGCTCCAAGGAACTTAAGGACACTGACTTCGACATTAGAATTTCCTGTCAAGTTCTCACGCAGACCCTGTGGCAGGAAAGGCAAGCTTCTGTCAGGGTGAGGGCATTTCTCACCTTCACTCTGGCATCTCCAAGGCTGATGGTGCTGAGAGATTGTGACTTGACGACCGATGTGCACACAGGAGATGGACCTGAATGATTGTCAGCTACTCCACTTTTAACAAGAGGGCATAGCATTGTTTTAGTTTGAGGATGGTGAGCTGAGTTTCAGAAATGACCATGAAAGCTGCTTGTAGAACCTAGTGTGTTTTTATTAAACTATTTTTTTAAATGTCAAACTTCTGATCAGTCAATGGACACTGTGGAGAACAGAGTGTGACTCACTGTGGCTTTCTGCAGAAGTGGCACTTTCGTGCTGGTGACCCTTTGTTCCCTTGATTGCACTAGTGCCATTGTTTTCCAATGAACCAAAGATCCTGGACAGTGGCTGTCAGAGGGGAGTGGAGCTCTGCTTTACAGGGGTGCTGCGCTCCCTTGACAGAGGCCAGCCCTGTCCACTGTTAGCTCATCACTGTGGTTAAAGCCCATTATGAAATAAAGGAAGTGGGTGCAGGCTGGGAGGGTGTGACTGGAGACTGGGCAAAGAAGTCAGCATCAGATTCTAGGGGTGTTTCGCTAAGGATTACATCATCTTTTCTTGCTTAGCATTTTGATTCTGAAACAACTTTCTGAAGAGATGTAGTTTTGTGAGTTGTAGTTGTAGTAACTCCTCAGGGAATGGCTAATGTTTATCATCTATGATTGATACAGTGAGGCTTTATGGGAGGAATGTTTCTCCTGAGGGGACTGAGCAATGCCTTGTGACCCCTCTTTCATCAAGGCCATCAGCTCCTGATATATTTTGATGAGTCCTTTAAGGCTCCCCCATTTTGCTGTTGAGTCTGGTAATCAACACCACTTGTTATGTACTGGCTCAGCTGTGGCCTGATGGATCCTATGCCAGGTATTTGGAGAAAGCACTGGAAATGGTAGATAAGCCTCCCTGACTTCAGCTGCCTTAGTATCTGCAGGGTATATGAGCGTCTCCAAGTTGTCTGTCTCAAGGGTACTTTAGCAGCAGAGGCCCCTGGGTATAGGGATTCTACCTTTTCTTTCAGAATGGGACTTTTCTAGTGTGAGAGTATCTGGGTTGGGTAGGAGACCTTGCCAAATTCTCTAGCTCAGGTGCGATAACTGCCTAGCTACCATACCGTAGGGTGGGTGTTGTCAAGTCCAGGTGACTGGGGTAGTTTGAGATTAGTGTACAGGAGAATTACCGAACTCATGTTTCCATGATGTAGGGACAGAACACTTCGTCTGATCTCTGTTGTGGCTGTGAAAGCTGTGAGGCAGGTTTCCTGGTGGTGGAGAGGCATTTTGGCAAGTTTGCTTTGCGGGTTGCCTCCTCCCCTGGCATTAACCTGGCTGCCGCTCTTCAGGAATTTCTCGTGGAAGTGGTCCCTAATCTAGTATAAAGGCCCCTAAAGACTGTCTGTCTGTTGAAGTAAAAATATGAGGCATGGTGCAAATTATGCAAATAATTTGCAGAGATCCTCCAATACTGACTTTTTTCCATTATACATTTCCCATATTTTAGGTAAATAATGTAATTTAAGTGATAAAACCCTATCTTAATCAACTGGGCATAGTGACATTTTCTCTTAATCTCTATTTTGAATCTAGGAAGTTTTATTATAAACGGTGGTTTGGGTTTTTCTAAAGATACAGAAAATATGTACAATTCAGATGTATTGGTTTCCTGATTGAATAGAGGCTTGTATTTTTTCATTAAAACCTTTGTGTTGAAGCAGTTATTCACAGCTAAGTCTGGAGATGTATGAAACCTGGGCTGTGTGTGACCACTTCACCAGCTGTGTGGTAAAAGTGCCAGCTATGGAATATTAAATGCATTCTTTGCTGCTAAGGCTTAAGATAGGGTTCCTTTATTTCCATATCAGCATAGCTCTTAAACACATGCATAGCTCTGTACAAGCTGTACATTTTAAAATATCTTGAAGCATAGTTTGTTTTGGTGTCAAGAATCTAGTCCACCAGTCAGTCTCTGCCAGCAGGTCAGATAGCAAGCCACCTATCTTTTGGCAGTCTACAAGTATATTACTTGAGGGTCAGAAAAGGGTCCTGGCACATCCTCTCTTTGAATTGTTAAAATTTGGAAAATTCAAAAGCAACTGTTTTACTATGATCATTATTATTTCTCATTTTATTTCAAAATTATTTTCTCTGTAGAAGTGCACTTATTTCTGAAAAATCTTAAAGAAGCCAACACTTAATACATACGAGACACTTGAGACTACTAGAAATATTTTAGATTTTTATTACAAAATGTGAGGAGATGAAGGAATAAAGTAATAGAAGTGTATTATAGTTTTGGGGGGTTTTTTGTTTGTTTGTTTTTTTAAGCAATATAATCTAGCAGTTGTCCAGAACCATCAGACTTCTGAGCCCATCCAGCATTTCGAAGACTGTTGGGCAGGGGCATCAAGAGCCTCTTCACTCACAGCACAACGAGAGAATAAAACCACGTTTACAAAAGCTCTGTTGGTGGGGTGTTTGTTTTGTTTGTTGTTGGGTTTCAGATCGTGTTATCCAAAACTTAAATACTATATCGTTAGTAAAATTACCAAATAGCTATTACACCTGAAAATCGCATCACAAAAAGATTAAAGTATTTGAAATTTTGAATCAAGACAGTTGAACCAAGTTTAGGTTTAAAATTTTTTGGAACCATACCTGAAAACATACACCTTTGTAAGTTGTCATTTTAGGTACTTGCTGGGCTTAGGTCATGCAGCCCCTCCAGTGAGTCAGAACCCGAAAGCATCTGTAAACTAAAGGTACTCATAAGAGTTCAGAGATAGGATTGACTCAGCTACCACTCACTGTGTCCCTTCCTGTGGAGGTCACAACCAGGACTTGCCAGAGAGAGCCAGGCAAAATCCCCTGGACCCCAATAGTACCCCCCCCCCCAGCCTAGTTATACTCTGGTGTCCCCAGCATGTATCAGTGATGCTGTGGTAAGAACAGTGGGAACACGAGGTTGGAATTTGAAGAGAGCAAACTTGGAAGCTCTTAAATCCAACTCTCAGAAATGTCTAGTGAAACTACTTACATTCCTAAGCATAGTTTTACTTACATGATGTATTGTCTTAAAACTGTTCTGTAAAGAAATGGAGTCTCCAGAACACAGGATGTTGCCCTGGCACTCCACACCAGTACTTAACCTCCAAGGCATAGAGTATGTTCCATCAGATCATCTCCTTATGCTTCCAGAACTTAATAGGAATACAAGAGTGAGATGACAGAATTGTCACGTGGGATGAGTGCAGGTGGCACAGGAAAGTAACAGTGGTTACACCAGTAAGTAAGTGGTCTCAACACAGGTCACATGGTCTCTTTCAGGGTAGTCAGTTTAGCAGCACAAAAACATGAAGTTATGTTAACTTCTGTCATCCATGTTGCTTTGTCCTTGGTCAGAAAGGGAGAGAGCACGAGCTAGCAAGCTAGATGGCTACGGAGACTTAAGTTGTATCACACAACTTAAGTTTTTTAGAGAACCTTGCTCTGCCGAAGAGAAAACTGAGCAGTTAAGAGTGACTACTGCTCCTATAGAGGACTTGAATTTGGGTTCCAGTACCCATGCCAGGTGGCTCACAATCACCTGGAAACTCTAGCTCCAGGGGGATCAGGTGACTCCGATAGGCACATATACACATATAGATACAGTAAAAATAAAATTCTGAGAGTAAAAATAATGAGCCAGAAAATCCACCCTCCCACCACCCTGTTACTGACTGTGATTGCATCAACTTTTAATTAAATGGTACCTAGCTAGTGGTTGACTTAAATCAGGATTTAGGTACCTAGTACCAGGGTCCATCTCACTGTACATCTATGGATACCTAAAACAAAATTCGTGTTCTTCCAAGAATCTTCAGTTAATCAAAATGCCTTAGAAACAAGTGTGTTCTAGACACTTGCAAGCCTGGTCTGAGCTACACAGTGAGACCCCCATCTTGAAGAAGGAGAAGACGACAACCCAGCACTTAAGTCTGTCTTAATCGGTGAGCTGCAGGCTATTTGTCATCCTTCCTGACCCACTGTAAGATGAACATTGAGACCCACTGTGCAGGGTGCTAGACCCCAGGTTTCTTGTGCTCTGAGAAGTTCCCAGAGCTAATCATAACTGCTGTGCTTCTGGCTGCCAGCTGCTGCTCTTTAGGGCTTATGTCCTCTAAAACGGTTATAAAGAACTAGAGTTCCTCACTTCATTTTTCAACCCACCCAAGGGTGGGTGGTCCAACTACTGTGGACTTAGGTCCTCTGTCTAAAGAAAGGGTGTTCCTAACCTCTGAAAAAATTAAGTGTGTCTTAATCAGGAGCTGTGGGGTAGAGCTGAGGCCATGCTCTCATCCTGGTTAGATCTGGAGACTGCTGAGCTTTAGAGAGGCCGCTGGTAGACTCACCAAAAGTAAGTGACATGTTTCTTATTGGTTATTGCGGGAACAACTTGAATAATGTAATGGGCTATGTGCAATAGGAGCAGAACAGAGCTTCACTGAGCAGAGTGCACAGGAAGTGCTGGGAGGCCCTTCTTTGTAACCAAGACCACTTTCAGAACTGGTTGGCTTTTAGTAAAAACAATTCCAAAAGCATTGAAGACAAAATGAAACTTTGCTGAAGTTGTTTAGGTTAGCAAGCGATGCAGGGCTCGCACTAACCAGAAGAACACCCTAAATACCCATTTTAAAAGGACCCTGCGGGCTGGTGAGATGGCTCAGCGGGTAAGAGCACCC
>NC_034591.1:161231128-161240930 GCF_900095145.1 Mus pahari
AAAAAAAAAAAAAAAAAAAAAAAAAAAAAGGACCCTGCTTCAGTTCCTCTGCGTCCCTCAGATTCTCTCCCTCTCCCATGAACATATTTTGCTCCCAGTGTCTTCTCTGCCACACCTCCCTGTCTTAGGCCAAACTCAAACCCATCATTTTATTCCAGAAGCCCATAGTCGATCTGTCTATCTAGATCCACTGAGGATTTGTGCTTCCATTTCTCCACACAACTCTCTCCTTCATAAACCCAATGCACAAGCCCAGGAGTCTTCCCCAAAATTTCTTTCCTGAACTACTTCTGGAGGCAGAAGGCAAAGGTCATTTGAAGTATCATTAGTATAATCATTTGTATTCAACCTCTTGTATTGGGAATTGGTTCTAATGCTTTGTTTTAATTTGGCTCCCAAAGTCACACTTCCAGACCTGAGGGTCCCTGCCCCCAGCTGGCTTCAATTGATAATAAAAAATTGCCATATAGCCAGTGGCTGGGCAGAAAGACAGAGGAGGGACTTCTAGATTTTTGGGGCACGGGACAGAGAGGGAGGGGAGGAAGAAGTGTATCGCCATGACTCAAGGGAGAGGGATCAGATTTCAGAGCTGCAGGAGAGAAGTCATCCAGCAATGTAGGTGGAAAGGGAAAATGGCCCTATGAGGTGTGGGGTGGGAAGGCTTCCCAGAAGGTAACAGGGCAGCAAAGATAAAACATAGCTTTAGAAGGTGTTAAGCCAGGAATGCAGGATGTAGGAAGATTGAGAAATGCCCAACCATTGAACTAGTCAAGGAATATCAAATTTAGCTGGCGTATGTGTGTCTTTCATTCGCAAATCCAGAGAGCTCTTGGGCAGGTGCAGTGCTTGTTAGTGTTGGGCTCAGAGGTTCTGGGATTCCCTGCTATGCAAAGAGGCTGGCTGCTCAGAGGCAGAGATAGTCCGATGGTAGACACTGCCTGCTAATCGAAGGCTAGAGACAAAGTTTGATTTAATTGTTTTTAAGGATAAAAGGGAATATAATGCTAATTGCTTAAATGTTCTTAAGTATACATGGCGTAAAGAATACTTTGAAGCTTTTGATCTTAAATTGTCAGAAGCAGGAGGTAAGCAGAATAAATTTAGACAAGTAATAGAAACTTATGTTAATTCAAGTTACATAAAGAGAATGGGACACTACCTATAGAGATAGAAATCTCTATAGAAGGGAGGATTTAAGTATACTCACATAAGTAAGTGATTGAGACTTTTAATCTTAAATTATAGGTCAAAAAGCAGGTGATAGGGAACCTAACCTATCTCAGACAGTAGAAATTTAGGCCTTGATCTCACTATTAAAAATTAATTGTGAGCCGTGCGAGGTGGTGCACGCCTTTGATCCAGCACTCGGGAGGCAGAGGCAGGCAGATTTCTGAGTTCGAGGCCAGCCTGGTCTACAAAGTGAGTTCCAGGACAGCCATAGTTACAGAGAACCGCTGTCTCGAAAAACCAAAAAAAAAAAAAAATTGTGGGGTGGGGTGGGAAGTAGGGAGGTGGAGGGTATAGGGGACTTTCAGGATAGCATTTGAAATGTAAATGAAGAAAATATCTAACAAAAAATTGTTAAAAAATTAATTGTGTAAGAAAAAAACAGGAGATAGTGGAAGAGCATTATCCAACAGATAATATTTATTTAGAGTGTTTTAATTGCTTTGAGTTGTTTTAACTAGCAAAATGAAGATCACTATAAGGTCAACAGTATTTATGATATTAAAAACCCTCTGGGAGAGAGGTTGAGCTACTAATTTGATTCATTCTATACCTTTAATGATTTCTGGTTCCTGGACCAAGGTCATGCTATTTTGGGAAAAAGACTCTGTGTTGACAGGAAAGGAGAAAAGGCTTTGGACCCCTTTCAAAGTGATATATGTCAACTATGATAGGGGAAGACCCGGAAGATCTTAGCTACAGACAGAAAGAAAGTATTGAGAAAATCAAACAGCACAGGTAACTTGATCTGCTGGTTCCAGGACATGGGAACAGCCCAGTAACCGACATGGACATGGGGACAGCCCAGTAACCGACATGGACACGGGGACAGCCCAGTAACCGACATGGACATGGGGACAGCCCAGTAACCGACATGGACANCCAGTAACCGACATGGACATGGGGACAGCCCAGTAACCGACATGGACATGGGGACAGCCCAGTAACCGACATGGACATGGGGACAGCCCAGTAACTGACATGGACATGGGGACAGCCCAGTAACTGACTGTCTTAGACATAAAAATATCTCTAGCCAAAACTCCAGCTAAATTTAGACAATAAATCTTGTTGATTATGGAATCCTTAAGATTCTGTGTGCCCTCCTTCATAGGGCATGAATACAGATTTATTATAATTAGTTACTGGTCAGATTAACTCATAAAAAGTCAGATATCTTTCACCTGCTCAAACAAGGAGCAAAAATTCATCCTTAACGCATCTGTTTATCTTGCACAATCGATACGAATATTTAATAGTACTAAAATTTTGGTTGTAAGATTCATATGTTACAGAATGTACAGCTTTGACAAGATTCATCCTCAGAGATGCTGAACTGACTTGCAGTTCCAACCCCCTACCTCCTGAAGCTGTTTCCAGAGACATGCTTCCAAAACAGCTTCAGGAATAACTGATGATTCCAGATGACCTCGCTTCATCTAACCTTTCAGATGGATCCAGTCAGAACTTCAATCAAACCCTTAGCCTTCTAAGCATACAGAGACTGAGCCGGGCGTGGTGGTGCACAACTTTAATCCCAGCAATCGGGAGGCAGAGGCAGGCGGATTTCTGAGTTCGAGGCCAGCCTGGTCTACCGGATAACAGATGTGAAAGCTAGCTTTCTTAAGTCTAAACCAATTTTCTAATTTTCCTATTCCTCCCCACCCCTCCAAAGAATTTTTCATCACCCTTATTCAGCAGGAAGAAGTTGTGGAGAGTTGTCATCCTGATCCCTTGGGTCTGGGTGTCTGGTTATGGTTATTTTTACAAATTATATGTAGGTTGTCATTTTAAGGGATAATTTGGGAATGTTCATAAATTTGAACAGAGAGGATATAGATGGGATGGATTAGTAATTTATTCTTGAACAAAGCATTATATAGCCATAATCTTACATTGGTAGAAATCTTTATAATTGATGAAAAATTGAGGTTATAATTTCTTACATTGATACAGAATTTATATATTGATATAGAATCAATAAATTAATAAATTTCTTATACTAATACAAAATTTGAAATTAATATTGTATCTCTTAGATAGACATTGTACCTATGCAACTCATTTAAGATTACAAGGGTTAGACCCAGTCCTTCTAATAACTGCTATTGCAAACTGTTTAGGATGATTAAGTAAGGCAAATTAAGGACCAAATAGTAAACTCATGGTTATATTAGATTCTGATCTAATTATATTACAGTGCTTTCTATAATATTCAAATAGAAATAGCTAAGAATAGTCAAGTTAACAGTTCAGGCTGGGCGTGGTGGCGCACGCCTTTATTCCCAGCACTCAGGAGGCAGAGGCAGGCAGATTTCTGAGTTTGAGGCCAGCCTGTTCTACAAAGTGAGTTCCAGGACAGCCAGGGCTACACAGAGAAACCCTGTCTCGAAAAAAACAAAAAAAAAACAAAACACAAGCAACAACAACAACAACAAAAAGGTTCAGATATATGTTATACAGATAGATAGTCTTCAAAAAAACATCAGAAATCCACAGAATATGACATTTAACATTAATTCATTATTAAAGACCATTTGACTACAGACATTTCTGCTCCTGACAGTCCCCTTATTCTTGGTTCAAAGAAGAAACTGAGCATTAAAACCTCCCCATGGAGTTTTGTCACTGGACAAAAATTACCATATTCATCTATGGACAAAAAATACTGTACATAATGCAGGATAGTTGACAGCTCTGCCAAGATGGAGGAAACAAGTCCTTCATAATTCCTGCTTCATTTCAAGATGTGTCAAATGGTTCTGGGCCAGAGGGCTGAAGACAGATGCTCAGATGGTTTGAGGAATGGGGGACTGTCCAAGTAGTCAGCTGTCTCTAAAAACTGGTTAAGTTTTGAATGCTATGTTTTGTACTTCCTATATATTCAGATAATCATTTATTTTTGGATTTCTGATGGGGTTGAAGACTAACTATTGCCTCACAATCAAACTCAAGTTGTTTACCATTGAGGAAGGTGATATAGAAAGGGTGGTTTTCAGATGGTAATACAAGTTAAAGTCAAAACATAATTCAAGAATAGAATTGTAAACTCTTTAAGTCAGGATAAATAGTAGAGTACTCTATCTAATTGACAAATATGATGGACTGGATGTTAATTATATATCATAGTTTGTAATCTACATAACTGTTATAGTTATGCTCAATTTGTATGTAAGCAGTGAAGAGCCTTTTAAAAAAAAATGGACAGAAAAGGTGAGATGTTGGGAATTGGTTCTAATATTTTGTCTTAATTTGGCTCCCAAAGTCACACTTCCAAACCTAAGGGTCCCTGCCCCCAGCTGGCTTCAATTGATAATGAAGAATTGCCATATAGCCAGTGGCTGGGCAGAAAGACAGAGGAGGAACTTCTAGATTTTTTGGGGCAAGGGACAGAGAGGGAGGGGAGGAAGAAGTGTATCGCCATGACTCAAGGGAGAGGGATCAGATTTAAGAGCTGCAGGAGAGAAGTCATCCAGCAATGTAGGTGGAAAGGAAAAATGGCCCTATGAGGTGTGGGGTGGGAAGGCTTCCCAGAAGGTAACAGGGCAGCAAAGATAAAACATAGATTTAGAAGGTGTTAAGCCAGGAATGCCAGAGGGTGTGCTAGCCGCAGGGAGGTTTAGAAATATCCAGTCATATAGTTAGTCAAGGCAAATCAAATTTAGCTGTCGTATGTGTGTCTTTCATTAGCAAATCCAGCGAGCTCCTGGGCAGGTGCAGCGCATGCATGACCTGCTGGGAGCCAAAGTGGTTTAATAAATTTACTGCTACACTCTTGAAAGCTTGAAGTTGGATGTTCGTTATTTGTATGAGTTTTGTAAAATATCTTGGGCTTAGCTGTGCTGTTGTTTGGCCCAGCTCTTGAGCAGGCTCCGATCATGGTTGTGAAGCAGGCTCCTTCCCAGGTGGGCAAGAGCACTGGGTCTGCCTCGAAAACTGATCTTTCAGGATCTTTAGTGGTGAAGCAAAATTACTGCCCACTTGGAATGAGTTCCTGTTACACAAGGCCATTCTTGGGTTCTGAGCTACAAACAGACCAGTGTTGACCAGAACTCTGTGAGTTGGGTTGCAAATCCTTTTTTTTTTTTTTTTTTTGGTTTTCCAAGACAGGGTTTCTCTGTATAGTCCTGGCTGTCCTGGAATTCACTTTGTAGACCAGGCTGGCCTTGAACTCAGAAATCTGCCTGCCTTGCAAATCCATTTTATCAAAATTTCTCCAAGGAGAAAGTAAGTGAGAATTATTGGTTAGAAATAAGAAAGTACCTTTCTATCTTTAAGACAAGATCTCCTGTAGCCCAGGCTAGCCTCAAACTCAGTGTTCAACTGAGGACGACCTTGAGCTCCTAAGCATCTATCTAGCTTTCAATTCTGCAGAGCTGGGATCGCATATGTGCCACATCATGTGCTCATGGGGTTCTGGAGCTCAGACCACATCCCTAGCCTTCCACACACCCTCATCTTTGGGTTTGTTTGAGACAGTCTCAGCCCAGGCTGGCCTCCAAATGCACTTGAAGCCAAGAATAATCTCGACTACTGCTCAGTCCTTCTTCCCTTACCTCCCAAGTGCTGGGATAACAAGAGGGTAGCCTAGCTAATTAAATAAATAAACAAACAAACAAACAAGCAAACAAACCCTTTACCTAGTAAAGCTTCCAGGCACAAAGAAACACAAGGAGGATGTTATTGATGGGGGTGCGGGGCACGGGGACAAGAGGGAACAGTTGTCCCAAGGGACCTGACCCTGCCTGGGCCTACAGCTTCCTGCTTTCCTGGGGGAACTACATTCTTCTCTTTGTTTTCAGGCTTTGGAAGAAATGAGTCATTTCAGGGAAGAGAGGCCCCGTGGTGATTCACACATAAGCTCATTGGTCACCTTGTAGGGTGCGAACTCTTGAGGATACCTGACCTATGACCTTCCTGTTACCTTTCTGACAAAGTACTCATTTTTTTATTTTTTTAATTGGAGTGTATTCATTGCACATAGTACTGGGTTTCCTAAGGACATCGTCATCCAAGTATATAAATTACTTTGACCACAGTCTCCCTATTGCTCTCACCTCTCTCTTTAGTCCCCTTTGTCCCTAGAGACAGATTCATTTTCTATATACGCTTCATAAGGGAGTGACGGGGGCCCTTGAACTGGAATTCTGGTCACAAACCTCCATGTGACTTCTGGGAAAGAACCTGAATCTGCAAGAGCAGCCAGTGCTCTTAACCACTGAGCCATCATCTCTCCAGCACCTTAAGTGGGTTTTTTCTTTCTTGGCATTTTCTTTGGGTTCTTGATGTAGTGTAAATAATAATCCTCTATCAGATGTTTAGTTAGTAAAGACTGTGTTGAGGTTTGGTCAATTGGTTTGATTATATTAGATTGCAATATCGATTTTTATCTATACCATTTACTGGAGGGATTAGATATAGGTGGGTTTGGACTAACCCGGTTGGAGGAGGTGCAACGGGGGAAGGTGGAAGAACAGGAATAGAAAAGAAGCCACCACGAGAGGAGATGGACCACAAGCACGTGGCCAGGAGAAACAGCAAGTATCCGGGTACATCGCTGGGGAGGTAACCAGGCCAGCAGTTAGAAGAGTAGATAGGGGTGACCTCCCAGTAATTGTCAAAGCCACATAAAATAACCATAGTTTGAGTCTCATTTATTTGTAAGTTAGTCAGGGATAAGCTTACATTGCTTGTACTACAAGATTTCCTCCGGTTCT
Source organism: Mus pahari (assembly GCF_900095145.1). Taxonomy (NCBI): domain Eukaryota; kingdom Metazoa; phylum Chordata; class Mammalia; order Rodentia; family Muridae; genus Mus; species Mus pahari. The sequence continues at coordinate 161,238,073 of NC_034591.1, forward strand.
GCAGTGTTCATTTCTTAAACTTTCCCTGACTGAGAAAACAGAAGCGAATGGGTGGGTGTTCATCCAGCTCTGGCGGTGACTGAGGGAATGGCTGGGTGACAGAGGTAGAGACAGCATTGTGCAGTCAGGGCAGGATAATTCTGCCTCACTGTTGGAGTGGAACTTCAATCAAGCTCCTATCTAGGAGGCTTGGTTCCCTCTCTGAACAATGGGTCTGTCTAGAAAGCCAGAGCAAGTTTCGGGCGACCTGGGTGGATTTCCAGACTGTGCACCAGAGCCGGTGAGTTCTTTCTGAGCATTCGAGACTTTGAGTGGTTTTTGCGTGTGATAGGAACAGCAGCTTGGGAACCCACTTGCCACACTGTATTAACTAAGAAGGTCCACACCCTCTTGCCCTCTGGACCTAACAAAAAGAGTGTGCGACCCAGTCCTTGGAGATCCAGTGACTCCTGCCAAGTCATGGCGTTTTCAGTCCTGTTGCTTTCCGTGGGCAAAGTGTAACTGAGGAATCCCCCTCGCGACCGTAGGATGAAGGGAGCTCCGGAGCTCCAAGGAGTCTTGATTACATCCCTGGGGCGGTTGTTAAAAGAAAAGGATCAGGACCACGGACGAGTCTTTCTTGCACCACGCAAGGGTCTCCCTGTCCTCCACCTCTTGCTAGCCTTTCCAGCACCACTGAGGGCGTGCCTGTTGGTTTAGGGCGGATCTCAACCCTGCTCCATTAGCCTCTGCGCGTGGGGCTCTGCTCAGGCTCCGCCCCTGCGGGTGTCTTGTCCCGCCCGGGGCTGGCTAGGGCCTCGGGGCTTGCGGGGTACCCAATCCCTGTGCGCCCGGGCCGCATGCTGGGAGCCGCGGGGCTACGAGACTCACTATAGCTGCAGCCGGGGCTGCAGCTCCAGATGAGTGGCTTGTCGAGACCCCCGAAACTGTGTCGGGCGTCCCTGACAGGGAGCCAGTACTCCTATTCCAAGCTGGGGGAGGGATCCCCACATGTCTACACCAGGGTCTCATCTGATGGCTGTGGATCAAGGCGGTAGGTTCTCGCAGCCCCAGTTGTATCGCCTCCGGGACCCAGTCCGGCGTGTGGGGTCCGGTCCCAGCTGCGTCCTGCAGTGGGCGAGCTGCGGGCAAAATCCCGAGTCTGCATGCTCTACAGTTTGCTCCTTTCTGGAAGAAGCACAGGGATTCAGGGTGCTGCCGGAGGCCTCGTTGTGCTGCCTTCCAATGGCCAAGTCCAGGCCTGGGGAGTGCAGAGGCGCGCAAGCACCCTCTTATCACAGTCTCTCTAGACTTGGCGTGGGAGTGGGGAAACAAGCCTGTTATCTTCAGGGGCTGGGTATTGAACCCAGGACTCCAGGCCAGTGCTGTAATCTTTCGGCTCCTTTCATTTTGTGAGTCAAGCTGGGAGTTTTGCCTCACCTGTTCTCTGTTGCTCTCATTGATAAAACTTGGAGGTGTCTCCCTGGTAACATGGTGACTATTGTTTCACAGAGGATAATCATAAAGAGCTGTTATTTATGGCAGGCGGGAGTCAGAAGGAAAATAAAAACAGGCACGGAAGTCAAGGTCGCAGTCGTTTTGATTAACAGACTAGCTGGCTGGCTGAGATTGATGATTGATTGATGATTGATTGATTTCTTGATGTGTAGCCCTTGGCTAGCCTGTAACTTGCTGTACGACCAACTTAACCTGGACTTAATCTGTAGCTGGCTACAGGCTTGTCTCAATTTTCTGGTGTACTTTAATAGATGGTGGGAAATTTCTGCCTGTGACCTTTCAAAGGTTCCTGTGGTCTCCCTGCATGGTGTTGCTCAAATCTATATTGCTAAAAAGAAGGTCCCTTCTTGCTCTGAGCTCTGCTTCACTCTCCTCTGGGTGCCTCAGTTTCCTCCCTGTAAAATGGGGCAGTGACTACAGAGGCCTCTATGTTCTGCAACTGTAAAGACTAATAAGCAAAACAAAACAAAACAAAATAAAAAACCCAAAAAACTTACTTCAGGGTTGTTTGGTAGCCACAAAAAAAAAAAAAAAAAAAAAAAAAAAAGGTGGAGCCAAATATAACTGCCTGCTCACTTAACATTTTATGAGAGCAGTTTATGGGTTAGACACTGATGCTGAGCCTGCTACCCTGCCCATCAGTTGAGCATCCTCTTGGAAGACAGTTCCAGAACCCTGGAGCTAGAGGGAGGACCCTTCCAGAAAGCCATGCACTGACCAGAATTGCCTGCTGGGTGATTCTGAAACAGTATCTCACCCCCTCCCCTCCTCAGCTGCTCATCTCCTCTGTGATGTAGTCGGACCTAGCTCTATTGAGTTGTCGAGCTTAAATTCATGCTCCTGACTCAGAAGGTATCCCATTCTGCTTTGCATAAACTGTTGTTCCTGGCCTGTGTCCTAGGCAGTTCCTTTCAGTAGTGCATCACACAGGCTAATCCAGGATGGGCTCGGGACCTGACTTGCTCTGGTGTGGGGGATACAGAACACAGGTGTCTCAGCTTAGGAAGATCACAGTCAAAAGCATTGATTGGATATGGTGGAGGGAAGATGGTTTTGCAAGCGCCTTTCCCAGAAGCTCTGACTTCTCCCTTAAGTGCATCCGGGAGGAAGAGCGTCCTGAGTGTGGAGAGCTGGGTCCATACACGGCTCTGAATGATGGGATGAGCAAGCCAAGAGCTGGGTCCATACATGGCTCTGAATGATGGGATGAGCAAGCCAAGAGCTGGGTCCATACATGGCTCTGAATGATGGGATGAGCAAGCCAAGAGCTGGATCCATACATGGCTCTGAATGATGGGATGAGCAAGCCAAGGCGGTCCTTCCTTCCTTCCTCCCTCCCTCCCTCCCTCCCTCCCTCCCTC
>NC_034591.1:161241128-161265011 GCF_900095145.1 Mus pahari
TCCTTCCTCCCTCCCTCCCTCCCTCCCTCCCTCTCTTCTTTCCTCCCTCCCTCCCTTCCTTCCAGGGAAGCTCACAGCCAGAAGGAAAAGTGTCGGAGAGACAAGATGAACCATCTGATTCAGAAACTGTCATCTATGATCCCTCCACACATCCCCACAGCCCACAAACTGGACAAACTCAGCGTCCTGAGGAGGGCAGTGCAGTACTTGAGGTCTCTGAGAGATAAGCCACGATGATGGCTGCTCCGAACCAGGCATTGACTCTGCACCAGGATGCTGTCACTCTGGTTGATCCTGGCTGTGAAGATTTGGTACAAACATGTCTGTCCACCTTACCCACACACAAACTGAGTGGTGACCTTGTCTTCATGTAAGAAGGTAGGATGTCCCCGGGTGTGATGGCACACGCCTTTAATCCCAGCACTCAGGAGGCAGAAGCAGGTGGATTTCTGAGGCCAGCCTGGTCTACAAAGTGAGTTCCAGGACAGTCAGGGCTACACAGAGAAACCCTGTCTTAAAAAAACAAAACAAAACAAAACAAAAACAAAAAACAAACCCAAGGAGGTAGGATGTCAGACATCAGAAATCCCCACACCAGGAGGTGGAGGCAGGCAGATTAGGAGCTCAGGGCCAGCCTGGGCTACATGAGACCTTGTTCACAGCAAACAAACATATGTATAATAACGGAGTGCACACTGGCTGACTCATGTCCTATTGAGAGATAGACCTCTGTCTGTGAAACTAAACACAGAGCAGGGACTTCAGAGATGAGGTCATTGTGCGGAAACCTGCAGCAACCTGGCAGGGCTGGGGCTGACGCAGAGCAGAGCTGTCTGGGCGTCCTTTCAGAGTGCTTGGAGATCTAGTTTCCACGAGTCTGTTGGGAAATACCAGTCTCTATCCAGTCCTGAGGGTTGGGCGAGTTGCTTGTGTTTCCCTGGAGTCTTTAGCGATGAAAACTCTCAGACTCCATAGAGGTCATTTGATACCATCCCGGAGATTACCCAAGTACCTTCACATTAGCCTTGTGAAGCGAAGGGGAGGAGAAGCGAGGCCGAGATTCAGATGGCTAATCCTGTCTCATGTATCTCAGTCGGTAGACTGCTTGCTTAGCATGCATGAAGCTCTGGGTTGCATCCTTAGCACAACATAAACTGGGTGTGGTGGCACACACTGATAATCCGAGCACTTGGGAAGTGGATATCATGGGTTTACATAATGAGTTCAAGGCCAGCACAGGATATGGAAGGCCCTATTTCACAAAAAGAAGAAGAGGAAGAAAGGAAGGAGGGGAGGGGGAGTGAATGGCCACTAAAGTCCCAAGACATTGTAAATGCCACCTCAAGTCATTGTAACAACAGCAGCAGGGCATGGCCAGTGTTCCCCAGCAATTACTAAATTTCTTTTTCTGTATTTTCAGTAACTCTGGCCTGTTCGTTTTTAGGCATGACAGAGCTTTACTTGGGAGAAAACTCTAAACCTTCATTTATTCAGGATAAGGAACTCAGTCACTTAATCCTCAAGGTAAGTGGTTGTAGCTGGATTTGGATGGGGGCAATGTTTTCTTGAGTCCACCCTGTTGTAGACATTAGAGAGCCTGCGTTTCACATCTCTTTAACTTAGACAGGAAGACAAGGAGCTAATGCCATATTAGTTGGGGAGAATGCACACTTTCCCTGGCGCTGAAACTGAGGTCAGCTGTGGGCTGCCTGATGCACATGCTGAGAACTGAACCGGGCTCCTCTGAAAGAGCACAGGCACTCCTAACCACTGAACCACCTCTCCAGACTCCTGCTTGCTTCTTTTTGAAACAGAGTCTTCCTATGTAGTCCAGGGGGCAGGGGATGTAGCGCTTCCAGTCTTCATCCTCCAGCCTCAGCCTCTCTAGTGCTGAGATTTCAGGTATGAACCACCTCACCTGATGGAAAGGGGTCTTGTATATAGGACTGCATGATTCTATTCATTTACAGATGTCGGCCCAAATCCTTTTTATAACTGTGCATGAAGAAAATCACCCACGTTCACACACTTAGCATTTACTCTGAAAGCATTCTCTGTATCTCTGTCTTAGAATCAAGGAGTCACGTGGGAGGTTTAGTTAATGCCCAGCCACCTCCCTCTTGCCCTCGGCTCTGTGTGATGCAGAGCTGTCCCCAGTGACTGCTGTCTTAACGACTGGTAGACCAGTTATTTCTTGGTTTTGTGTGTGAGCGTGGATGGATACATGGTGCTTGTCCTTCTGACATTACAGTGTCCCCGGGTCTCATCTGCTTTTTTTTCTGTGCGTGAGCAGCACTCCATTGTTTGCACACACCACATCTGCTTTCTCTGTGTGTCTGTTGCCAGGCCCTCATGCTGATTGCTCCTTAGCCAGTGAGACGTGCGCTTGAGACATGGGCATTTGTACCTTGACTTTGTTTCTTTGGATAGATGCCGTAGCTTTTTGAAGAATTTCTATATTGTTTTCCATACAGGGTGTGAACAGTGACTGTCTGTGTGACTCCCCATGCTCTGTCATTTGTCCTTTTGATTACAGCTGCTTTAGTGGTATCTCATTGTTGTTTGGATTTGCTTTTCCCTAATGACCAATACCAATTGTTGTGTAGTGTGGAGGCCATTTGTATCTCTTCTTTTGAGCAGTGTCTTAGTTAAGGTTTCTGTTGCTATAATGAAATACCATGACCAAAAAGCAAACTGGGGAAGAAATGGGTTTATTTGGCTTACACTTCTACATTGTGGCCTATCACAGACAGAAGCCAGGACAAGAAGTCAAGCAGGCTTGGAAGCTGGAGGCAGTAGATGCAGAGGGTGTGGAGGAGTGCTGCTTACTGGCTTGCTCCTTGTGGCTTGCTCCTTGTGGCTTGCTCCTCGTCTTTCTGTCCCTCCCCCCGACACTTTTGTTTCTCCTTGAGACAGGGTTTCTCTGTGTAGCCCTGGCTGTCCTGGAACTCACACTGTAGACCATGCTGGCCTCAAACTCAGAGATCCACCTGCCTCTGCCTCCCAAGTGCTGGGATTAAAGGCGTGCACCACCACTACCCAGATGCTCAGCCTGCTTTCCTGTATAACCCAGGGCAACAGGCCCAGGGATGGCCCCACCCACAATGGATTGGACCCTCCTGCATCAATCACAAATTTTAAAAAAATGTCTTACATACCTGCCTACAGCCCAGTCTCATGGGGACACTTTCTTAATTAAGGCTCCCTCCTCTCAGGTGACTTTAGCTTCTGTCAGGTTGGCATAAACTGTCAGCATGGGTGGAGACTCTATGGATGGAGTCCACCTTGTTAAGTTTGTACACTCTTTATATATGCTGGACCCCTGCCGGACAAGTCACCATCAATAGTCTCTCCTCATTCCTGGGCTGTGTTTTCTTCTGTTGACTGTTGTTCCCTGTGTTGTGGACAAGATTTGAACCAAGCTGGCTGTTGTGTGCTCTGCTTTGGGAACTGATCTAGGAGATTTCCTGTCCCAGCATCTGAGCTATCTGCTGTGTTTCCTATTAGTGGCTTCGGAAGTCTGAGTCCTACCCTGGGGTCCTACCCTGGGGTCTGCACACACTTTTCATTGGCTGCTGTGCAGGGAGAGAGACAAGGCACAGGTTCAGTTCTACACATGGACGGACGGATGGGATGGATGGATGGACAGATGGATGGACAGGCAGCTTTCCCAGCACTGTTTGTTGATGAAGATGTCATTTCTCAAATGCACATTTTCACAACAGTGCTGAGAATCAGTTGGCTGTAGATTTGCGGGCTTCTTTCTGGGTTTCTGTTCTGTCTTGTAGGTCTATGTATGTATTTATCCTATGTATGTATGTATTTATCCTATGTATGTATGTATGTATGTATCCTGTGTATGTATGTATCCTGTGTATGTATGTATGTATGTATGTATGTATGTATGTATGTATCCTGTGTATGTATGTATGTATCCTGTGTATGTATGTATATATCCTGTGTATGTATGTATGTATCCTGTGTATGTATGTATGTATGTATTCCTGTGTATGCTGTTTCTGCTACCATGACTCAGTGCTATATTTTGAAGCCAGACACCTCCAGCTTTGCTCCTGGACTCCTTTGTGCTTCCATGTGAATTTTAGGGTTTTTTTTTTCCAGTTTTGTTAAGAATGTCATTGGTCTGATATTCTGATGGGGATTGCATTGAAACTGCAGGCTGCTTTGAATCGAATCAAAAGAAAACTGGAGCTATTCTGATTTGGGGTTTGTTTTGTTCTTGCTTTTCTAAGATGAGTCATTGGGTTGTGCATTTGAATTCCGTTTTCTTGACCTCAGTGTTTTTATGTAAACTTTGCTATAAACTTCCTTCTTAGTCCTTTTTGCTCTATGCCCTGCGGCATCTTCATGTGTTCATCTGCATAACACACTGGCTGTTCTCATTCAGCCCTCTCCTCCTCACGCTCCTCCAAACCCCAGGCTCCATCCTTCCTTCCGTCATCCCTCTTCTGCTCTCTCATCACAGGTGCATTGTGTTCCCACTTCCATTTGTTTCCAGAACACTTGAAATTCCCCTTGGATTGAAAGCACACCATCCCACCTCCATGCAGGCACAGTTTTTCTCCTTATTGGGTTACTGGCTCACTCCATTGTAGCCAGCAAAGATTCAGGATAGGACTTAATTTTGCATGAACTTGTTAAGACTCATCCTGTGGTCCAACACAGTTTATCTAGAGACAGTTCCATGTGCAGATGAAGGCAATGAACTTGACTGACACAGAGGCTCAGAGGCTGAGCGCTGGAGCCGGCCGGTCCACGCTTAGTCCTCATTTCAGTGCCATGACTGTATGTAGCCTTTGCCTGTTTCCAAAGTTGATAGAGACTGTTAGAGCATCTCACAGGACTGTCGGGGAGATTGGACGAGTTATAAGTTTGCAGCGCTGACTGTCTGGCACCGCTCAACCTCTTCATCTCCTTACTGCTGTTAGTTGTAGCCTCTGGGACAACCCACATCCTTTTCTGTTCAAAAAACCATTTGTTAAAAAAAAAAAAGACTTATTGCTGAGGACCAACCAGCTGGTGTGATGGGTAAAGGCATTTGCCACATAAGCCTGGTGACCTGAGCTTAATCCCACATAAAGGCAGAAGAAGAGAACAAGTTCTCAAAGTTGTCCTCTGAGCTCCACATGCAGGCCACGGCACGTGTGCCCCACACATATCAAGCACTCAGTAACAGTCATAATGAAACCTTCTGTACTCTCTGAATAGTGCCAATGGCTGTTCTGGTCTTCTGCAAATCCAGTCACAAATGAACATTTTAAGTAACCTGTATCAGGTTTTTGCTGCTCTTTGAACCTCTAAGTCACTTTTTATAAGGCTTGTCGCGTGTGTACACCATGCATCTTCTGAGCATGTGCGGTAGCTCTTTGTTCTTGGAAACTTTCCTGCATTGGAGCACATGATTTCTTATCCTTTTTTATTTTGGTGGGCTTGTTTGACAAGCTGCTTAATGGGAATTAATTGTTTGGAGTTTTTCTGAAAAGTCATATATATGTATATATATATATATATATATATATATATATATATATATATATATATATATATATATATATATATATATATATATAAAATTGTGTTTCCAATTGCTCACCAAATATTTCTGTGGTCCCGCTATGACCATATATGTCTATTAATCATCATCACAACCAATAGTAAGAGATTTGCAAGGTTCTTCATAATAGACATACAGAGTGATATAGTATAGGCCAGTAGTCATGAAGGAGGCTGAGGTAATAGTATCAGGGATTAGAGGACAGCCTACTACACATAGGGAGCTGGTTAGAGGCTAGCCTGGGCTTCAGAATACATTTGTCTCCAAAAAAAAAAGGAAAGGAAAGGAAAGGAAAAAGTGGAGAAAGAGGGAGGAGAAGGAAGGAGAAAGGGAGGAGGAAGAGAGAGGAAGAGGAGGGAGGAGGAAGAAGAGGGAGGAGGGGGAATATCAGCATCCATAGTTACCTAAGTGTATTGCTATGATTTTTCGTTAGACCATAGAAAATTCCACACCGTCCATTGCACTGGATACGTGAGAAGCTGGCCTCTGAATGTTGTTAGCATGGAGAAAGAGACGGGTGGTGGGAAAGACAGCTGTCCTCTTACCTGCCTTGTGGCTATGGGACGGTTGCATCCATACATTGTCCCTCAGAAGAGTGGCAAGATCAACATGAGACCGGCTGAGTTCATAACCCGCTTTGCAATGAACGGGAAATTCGTCTACGTTGACCAAAGGTAAACACTCCATGTTTCGCTACCCAGAGGCCACTGGGGCAGCTGAAAGCACGGTTTCGTAGCTCCGCTGCAGTTTGCTCCTAATTAGGGCTTGAGAAGAGGAAGTAAGTGAAATACGGAGGTGGTGATGTTGGTGATTTTGGTAGAACTAGAGGGTAAACTTGGGAAAGTGTTTCCTAGCAGTGGTGTTGAGTGTGCCCTGCTCCACGGCCACGGTGTTGGTCGTAGCGGTGGTACCCAGTACAGGCATCAGCAGGACGTCATGGGGCCTCACCTGGGGTCCTGTTTGCAGTCTGGCTGTGGATGGGGAGGCCAGGGCAGCCCGTGGGAGCCCAGGCTAGCTCTTCCTCCAGGCTGCTTCCCTGCAGTCCCACCTGTGCTGGCCTGCAGTGTTCTGGGAGGCATCACCGTCAGCAACTGCCATGATGTTTTTCTGTTTCAAAACCAGGGCAACAGCAATTTTAGGATATCTGCCTTAGGAACTTTTGGGAACTTCATGTTATGAATATTTTCATCAGGATAACCACAGTAGTTTGACTGACAAGCACAAATCAGGTAGGTAATCCACTGAATGAGGTGCTTTGAGGGTAATTTAAAAAAGACGTCTTCAGCCAGGTGTGATGGATCTCACTGAAAAAAAAAAATCTCAGTATCTGAGAGGTGGCATAGGGATCCGGGGTTCCAGGTTAACTTGGGCTACATAGCAAATGCCTGTCTAAAGAAAGAAAGAAATGATTTATACTATCTACTCTGAATTTCTCATTCCTTATGAAATCCAAAATTGATTCTCAAGGCCCTGGTCTGGGTTTGGTGTTTGGTTTCAGTCTGGGTTTCAGCATGGCCCCCTGGCTGGCCCGGCACTGGCATGCACCCTCTCCAGTCTTTAGGGATGGAGTTACAGGCATGAGCCACCACTCCCAGCTTGAAGACTTTGGTTGTATAGTTTACTCTGCTGACTGTGGCTTTCCTGTGAAGTTCTGCAGAGTAAGGAGAAAATACTTACAGTCTTGTACAAATTCAGAGTGAAGGACGGCTCCTTCGTAACTCTGAAGAGCAAGTGGTTCAGATTCACTAGCCCTTGGACCAAAGAGCTGGAATACATCGTGTCTGTCAACATGCTGGTTTCGTGAGTAACTTTCTGTGCTCTTAAGACCTTTGATCTAATTTCAAATGAGTATCTCTGCTTCTCTTAAGATGCTGTCTTAGTTAGGGTTTTACTGCTGTGAACAGACACCGTGACCAAGGCAACTCTTATAAAGACAATATTTAATTGGGACTGGCTTACAGATTCAAAGGCTCAGTCCATTATCATTGAGGCAGGAACATGGCAGCATCCAGGCAGGCATGGTGCAGGAGGAGCTGAGAGTTCATCTTCATCTGAAGGCTGCTAGCAGAATACTGGCTTCTAGGCAGCTAGGATGAGGGTCTTAAAGCCCACACCCACAGTGACATACCTATTCCAACAAGGCCACACCTTCTCTAACAGGGCCACATCATCTAATAGTGCCACTCCCTGGGCCAAGCATATTCAAACCATCACGGACACCTTTAACACTGCTTGGTTCTCTGTCTATATGACAGCTCAGTTTCTCAGGGGAGGGGGCACAGATGCCAGATCTGTGTGAACTTCTTCCATATCCATCCCCAGATAAATGTCTGCATTAGTTACAGCCCCTGGTACAACATAAAGTCATGGAAATGGTTGTTGTTCCAGCTCATTTAGGAATAACAAGGGGAAAAAAAGCCTCTGTGTTTGGGAAGGTGCAGGGTTCCCCACAGGAATTTTCAGTCTGCAGCTGGTGACCCCACAGAGCTGAGCCTGAGGCTGCAGCGGTCAGCGGTCTGAGAACTTCCTTCCTTTTCTCTCCATTGATGTTAGTTTTTCAGATTAAGCTGAACATTGGCCTTCTGTACTCTACCACTTCGTGCTTGGTAACTGTCTGGTAGCAAAGATGGCAGAAGTATAGGCATTGTCATGCATGTTCTTGGCACTCGGGAGGAAGAGGCAGGAGGATGAGAAATTCAAAGTCATTTTTGGCTACCTAGGGAGTTTGAGGCCAGCCTAGACTATGTGAGACCTTGTCTCAGGAAAAAAAAAAACAGAAAGGAAGGAAGGAAGGAAGGAAGGAAGGAAGGAAGGAAGGAAGGAAAGAAAGAAAGAAAGAAAGAAAGAAAGAAAGAAAGAAAGAAAGAAAGAAAAAGAAAGGAAGGAAGGAGGGAGGGAGGGAAAGGAGGAGGAGAAGGAGAAGGAGAAGGAAGGAGGAGGAAGAAGAGGAGGAGGAGAAGGTAGGTGGGATGTAGCTCAGTGGTAGAGTACTTGCTTAACGTGTACATGACCCTTGGTTCAGTCCCCAGGAAGGAAGGCCGGGCACATGCAATTAATGCCAGTACTAAGAATTAAAGGCAGACAGTTCTCTGAGTTTGGGGTAAACTTGGTCTATGTAACATGTTCCAGGATAGCCAGGAGAGACCTTATCTTGAAACAAAAATAAAACAAAAAAGAAATGGTGTATTTTCTGTGCCTCTGTGCCACAAGAAAGTGTGCCCAGCACAGCCAAGAGTGAGCAGAAATCCGCCCGTGTCCTTGGGGGAAGCCCTCCTCTAGCCTTGTGCCCGTTCATCCTGGCCTGAGCTTTGTTGCCCTGCTAAGTTTTAAAGTAGGTGTAAGGTTTTGTCAATCGAGCTCCATTTGCTTGTCTTATGCTTAGTTTACACAGTACTAGGAGGCCTGTACCTCCCATGTTCCGTCAGCCATTCAGATACAACTGTGGACTTTGCACTAGGTGAACCGTCACTGTGGGAATGAGACCAGTGGGGCATTTGACACAGATCCTGATCTTAGCTGAAGTGAACAATAAAATATAAATGAGCGGAAATTTGGCAAGTCAAATATTTGGAGCCAGTGTGGCTGCATTAATAGATTTCCTGTCCCTCGGGGCAAATGTCATGTGCTTTTCCTACCTCCAGGGGGCGCAGTGAGACCAGGCTATCTTTGCTTCAGTGTGGCAGCAGCCAGTCCTTGGAAGGTAAGATGGAACTTCAGATCAGGCCTGGTAACTCAGATGCATCATCTGGTAAGGATTCTATGAAGACGTGCTTTTCTGTCTAAGAATGGAGAAAATTTCCAGGGGAAGTTAAAAAACATTTCAACTGGACAGGTGGTGCATGGGGCTATAGATGGAGATAGGGGCAGGAGAGGTGACTCAGGAAGTCCAGTCACTTGTTGTATACAGATAATAATCTGATTTTAATCTCCAAAACATACATGAAGGTAGAAGGAAAGGACTGACATAACAGTGTGTCTTCTGGCCTCCACCACCATACACATACATCATATACAAATCACACATACATATACACACTCATACCATACACATATATATATCATATGCATATGTCATACATACACATATCATACATATGAATATCATATATATATATACATACATCATAACACATCATGAACACACATATAATATACACATACACACATATACACACATCATACACACATATCATATACACATACACACATATACATCATATACATCAAAACATATATATATATCATACATACACATCATACATATATCATACACACTCATACCATGTATGCATACACATATATATTATACACATATGTCATACATACACATATCACACACACGAATATCATATGCACATACACACATCATATACACACATCATACACACACATATCATATACATATATACACATATGCATCATACACCTCAAAACATATATACGTCATGCACATACATCATACATACATATACCATACACACATATCAAAACACATATATATCATACACATACACATCAAAACACACATACACACTAACACATGCATACACATACATAATACACATGTAAATAAAAGCACACATGTAAACAAACACATAGACATGCATACAAACACATGTATCATACATACAAACACATATATATACACACATGTACACATCACATATATACAATATCCTACATGCACATACACTAAAAACTAAGGGACTGTGAGGTGGCTCAGTAGATAAAGGTATTTGCCTCTAAACTGACAACCTGAGTTCAATCTCCAGGACTAACAAGGTGGGAAAGAACAGACTTCCACACATGATCCTTTGACCTCCAAGTGTATGCTGTGACATGCATGCGGCCACATACATCATTCACACACACAATAATGAACAAGAGACCAAGTTCAGAAGTCACATAGACCCCACAGGAAACTTCCAGGAACAGAAGTCCCCTTGAGGTGCCAGAGCACTGGGTTCATGCCTCCACTGTAGTGTAACACGGCACTACACACAAGTCGCTGCTCACCTGACTGGTTCCCAACTGGACAGAGTTCCTCATAATCAGACTGGTGTTGTCACATGGTCTCCCTCCATCCTTATCCATGGTGTTCATGGCTTACAGCTAGACAAATGAGAGACTGTCACAAAGGGCCTGTTTTCCATCTCAGATTTTTTTTTAAACCACAGGGATGTGCTCATGTTTTATACACAAAATGTATTTTTAAGTATCAGAATATGGTGGTGACATATGCGTGTAATCCCAGCACTTAGGAGTTAGAATCAGAAAGATCAGGAGTGAGAGGCCGGCTCAGCCACTTGAGACACTATCTAAATAGAACAAAGCAAAAATTAGGAGGCAGAAAGAGGCAGCTCTCTGAGTTCGAGGCCAGCCTGGACTACAGAGTCCCTGGACAGCCAGGACTACACAGAGAAACCCTGTTTTGAAACAACAAAAAGTAAAAACGGGTAGACAGACAAACAAACACACCTGGGGCTGAAGAGGCGGCTCAGGGGTTCAGAGCACTGGCTGCTTTGGAAGGACCTGAGTTTGGTTCTCGGCACATCTCAGCTCACAGCTGCCTGGAACTCTGGGTGATTCCATGCCCTTTTCTGACATTCATGCGCAGCGTATACATTTGATGTACCTACCTACATACATACAAGCAACCACTCATACACATAAAACAGAATAAACAAACAAACAACACAAAGGGAGCTAGGAAATATGAAGTGGTGTTTCCCTGGCTTCGCTGTAAGGGTCAAGAGGGAGGAGACCGTGCTGAAGGCCATGGGTCACTGCTGTGCCTTTGTGACTCTGCGCACATCTGTGATCGCCACTCACAGCATCTCAAACATTGGGAATTTCAGAATAAAAGGTCGCATGTTTTCTGTTGCCTTAAGGTGTGGATCATCTATTTCTTTTCAGGAGAAAATTAGGGAGTTATTTAAGTAAAAAGAAAGCCAGTAGCGAGGGCTGTGCACTCTAACGCTCTCCTCCGAGTTTTCTCTTGTGGCTGCTGCGTAGACTCATTTAGACAATCCTGCATCAATGTGCCTGGCAGATCCACGGGGACTGTCCTTGGTGCTGGGAGTACTGCAACAGATATTGCAAATGAGGTTCTGAGTTTACAGAGGTAAAGTTGTATTACTGCAAATATTCTCATATAAATGGCTGCTGTGGTTACAAACCAGTGAATAGATCAGTCATTCTCCTACTAATGTGTGTATGTATGTGCGTGTGCGTGTGTGTGAGTGTACCAGCATGCACTAGGGCAGGACAGGGTAGCTGGTGTGTGCCTGTGAGTGGCTTGCTTGCAGGGACAAAGGCACCAGATCCCCTGGAGTTGGACTTACAAGCAGTTGGGAGCCACCCAGATAAGGACTTTTATAATCCTATTTTGGAGAAGTTATTTCTAAACAGCATATGAAATTCAGAATTCAGGAAGAAAAGTCGATAAATTTAATTGCATAAAAAGTTCAAAATTGACTCATAAACTATACAGTTAAAATAAATGAATTTAAACCAGAAAGTGTATGCATTGTATACTAACAATCTTTAATGTATAACTTTATGTCATAAATATATTAAATTTTATATCTTCATACTTTAAACTTCATGTAAAGCATAAAGAAGAGTTATTGAATACTTTTGTAGGTGGCCAGAGAGATGACTCAGCAGTTAAGAGCACTTGTTGCTCTTAAAGAAAAGATATCTTAATTTCCCAGCACCCCACAAGGGCTCACACTGTCTATTACTCTAGTTCCAGCAGATCCAACTCCTTCTTCTGGCTTCTGAAGGCACTTCATACATGTACACATACATGTGTGCATGCAAACACTCATAACCATAAAATCAAAATAAATAAAATAAAACAATTTCTTAGAATAGCTGAATTGTTTTGATGCTAAATTGTGGACATGACAAATACAGAGCGAATGGCCAAGAAACGTTAGAAATTATTCATTTCCACCCATATTTAATTGGATACACACAATTAAACAATGGGTCTGGAACTTTTTCACTTAGGAGAGTATGAAAGATTTGAAAGTTTGATAATCCTCTTTGTTGAAGAGAGAAAAAACCAGATTTCCCAGTTCTTTAGAAAGTGTAAATTAGTGAAATAACTTTGGATGGAAATTAGACACAATGCATAAAAAATACAAGGATAAACCAGGTGTGGTGCACACCTGTCATCCTGGATCTCAGGCAAGATGATGATCCTTCTGAGCACGAGGCCAGCCTGGGCTACATTCAGAGACCTAATATAAAACAAGACGTATTTAGGTGGGGCATAGTAGTGCACTCTGTTAATCCAAGCCCTTGAGAGATGGATGCAGGAGGAACTCTATGAGTTCAAAGATAGCCTGATCTATAGAGTGAGGTCCAGGCCAGCCTGGGCTACATAGCTGACCTTGTAGTGTGTGTGTGTGTGTGTGTGTGTGTGTGTGTGTGTGTGTGTAATCTGAGGCTAAAAACAAGCCGTCGTAGCCAACTGAAAGAGTAAGACTGTGATGACGTGCTGCTGAAGAGGGTTTTAACTAATTCCCTCTGTTGCAACCGTACAGTAGAATACTTTGCAAGGTACGGAGGGGCTGGCTCAGCAGTTAAGATGGCTTAGGTTCAATTCCCAGCATCCACATGGCAGCTTACAATCACTCATTCTTCCAGTCCTGGGGTATCTGACATCCTCTTTGGGGCTCCAAAGGCACCAGGCATGTATACAGGGCACAGACATGCATGTAAGGAAACACTCATGCACATTAATATATACTTACGGTATAAAGAAAGGTAGAGAAATGGGAAAGTAAGAAGATAGTCTGAGATAGCCTACACCTTGCTTGTTTGACATCTTGGCCTCAGCTGAGTTTCAGTGTCAAGTTCCTAATTTCCTCCCATTGAAGGTTTGTGGCCAGGAGTCTGCTTGTGCATCTTACTTTTAAAAATATATCACATCGTGTTTATTTACTTTGTGCATGTGCTTGTATGTGCATGCATGTGTGGTCATTGCGTACATAGCATGCATATGTGTGTGTCAGTACATGCACAGAATGCATGTGTGTGTCAGTACATGCACAGAATGCATGTGTGTGTCAGTGCATGCACAGATTGCATATGTGTGTGTCAGTGCATGCACAGAATGCATGTGTGTGTCAGTACATGCACAGCATGCATATGTGTGTGTGTGTCATTGCATACACAGCATGCATGTGGGGGGGTGAGTGCATGCCACAGCATGCATGTGTGTGTGGAGTGTTTTCAGCACTTCAGGGTCAAAAATAAGTCTACCATGTAAGAAGTCAGCTGGTCTCAAGTACTGAGCATTTAGTCTGAGGTTTCTTGTTGTTGTTTGGTTGGTTGGTTGGTTGGTTTTTCTTTTTCTTGTTTTATTATTATTTTCTTTACTTACATTTCAAATGCTATCCCGAAAGTTCCCTATACCCCACCCCCGCCCCTGCTCCCCTACCCACCCACTCCCACTACTTGGCCCTGGCCTTCCCCTGTGCTGGGTCATATAAAGTTTATAAGACCAAGGGGCCTCTCTTCCCAATGATGACTGATTAGGCCATCTTCTGCTATATATGCAGCTAGAGACTCGAGCTCAGGGGGTACTGGTTAGTTCATATTGTTGTTGCACCTACAGGGTTGCAGCCCCCTACAACTCCGGTTGGTTGGTTTTTCAAGACAGGGTTTCTCTGTGTAGCTCTGGCTGTCCTGGAACTTACTTTGTAGACCAGGCTGGCCTCGAACTCAGAAATCCGCCTGCCTCTGCCTCCCGAGTGCTGGGATTGTTATTGTTTATCAGTGACTTATGATGCATTCAGAGGAGAAAGATTCCTTCTAAATTCCTGTCTGAGGAATAAATATCACTTGTCTCCCTTCTCAGGTCACACTCCTCATCCCCAGAAGATGCAAACCCTTCCGAAGAAGTGAGAGATGACCACAGTGTAAACGATGGGCGCACCCATGGGCCTGTGAGTGACGTCATTGTCATTGTGTCAGGACCATTCTATGAAGATACATGGACCTTTCTGCTGACTCAGTCATCTTAAGGGGCAGTATAGGTCAGTGATTACAGGAGACAGGGTTAGAGGCATACAAAAGGGCTCCAGGGTGTGTGTGGCTCACATACCTAGTCTTTGTAATGTTGGATTCAGAATTTGAACTCGGCCTCAGTGTCCTCACTTGTAAGGCAGGTGTATGATAATAGCATACCGTGGGCTAGGCGACGGAATGTAAGCCAAAAACAATTTTTATTTTGAGATAGGGTACCATGTAGCCCAGGCTGGCCCCAAACTCACTGTGTAGCTGAGGATTTCCTTAAACTAATTTTCCCACCTCCACCTTCCAAGTGCCAGGATCACAGGCATTCACCACCATACCATTTAAACCCAAACTCTCCAAATGGTGGCTGCCACACCTGCTAGGTGCTCAGAGAGTGGGAGCTTTTATGATCATCACAGATTCTAACTTGGTGGCTTAAGAGTACTCACGTAGTTTGAAAGAGATTTAAATGAAATAAGTACCGGAGGCTACTTGGTCAAACTGATAAACACAGCTAACTGAAATACATGTTGCATGTATAGTAATTATGCCATAGGCTGGTAGGGCGCGCCTGCCATACGGCAGCTTGAGAGGTGGAAACTGGTGCATTCAGGGCCCACCAGGCATAAATGTAAAGGCCACAGGAGGGCATCAGATCCCCTGGAACTGGAGGAATTACAAACAGTTGTGAATTGCAGTGTGGACTTCTAGAAGAGAAGCTAGTGTGCTCTTAACCACAGAGTCATTCCTCTGGCCCCCAAGTCACACCGATTACCTTGTATTTTAATTTAATTGTCTTTGCTGAGTATACTCACATAGGCCCTCTTCTGTGCTTTACAAATGCAGCTAGATGAGCCGAGACAAGACGGAACAGGGTAGCCCTCCGGTCTAATGCAGGTTCAGACCCACTCTTTCTTCTTTGTGGTGCTACATCTCCCCCCACCCCCTGAATGCCCCTCTGAGCCCTCACCCTAGTGCCCTTCTGTGACCTTGCATCATGCCAACTATTCGGGCTATAGAAGATCAAACAGAACTTCCGTCAGACCTGTGATTGGCAAGCGTCACCAGCGTGCGGGGGTCCTGGTGTGGAGTTTTGAGGTGACTAGGTGCATAGGGATGTATCAGCACACTGTCTACTTGAGCTGACACATGTCCTTGATGTTGAAGGGCCAGCACCCCTCCTGGGCTCCACATAAGACATCCAGGTTCAGCATAAGCTGAAGAAACCCTGCCCAAGGGTCGGGGCAATTCAGAAGCCTCAGCCTTGAAGCATGAAGGATGCTGGAGTCCAGCAGACAGAGGGTCTGCCCACACTGCATTAGGGGACAGCACATAGCCATGTTTCTAGCAGCTCATGTTAGAGCTCATGTATGTATGTTAGCTCATGTATGTCATGGTGATGTGTCCTAAAGAGCAGGTGGGCAGGATGTCCCACATCTGTAATACCAGCTCCAGGGGGCTGAGGTACAAGAATGCCTGTGAGTCTGAAGTCTGCCTGGGCCACACTGGGAGTTCTAGGTCATCTTGGGCTACCCTGTGAATCCTGTCTCAAAACAAAAGCAGGTGGAACAACCCTCATGGTCTGAGAGGAGCTTCGAGGGCCATGACCACCCTTCACAGTGGCAGTTCCTCTCTCAGCCAAAGGACAGACCACTCCTGACACTCAGGAGCAGATGGCTGAGCTCAAGCTCTGAGGATGTCTTCACTCCTTTTCAGCTCACTGAAATGTTTTTCTACAGATCCCACTGGCCTGGACCCAGAACCCACCCTCCGCAGCTCCACCCTGTGCTCTGTGATACTCCACCCTCCAATGTTGGATGTTCTCTTCCTGTTTCTGTTGGCTGATTCCATTGCATCGGGGTGACAGACTTTTATAGTTTACACAATATTCCTTTTTTCTCCCATATTTGTTAAATTTTTAGTAAGAAATAATTGTCCAAAAAATGCATCAAAGTATCATAAAGACAACACTGTGGTTTGGTGTGTGTGTGTGTGTGTGTGTGTGTGTGTGTGTGTGTGTGTGTGGTTTTTGAGATAGGGCCTTCCTATGTATCCCAGGCTAGACTTGGACTCACCCTGTATCCCNGNCTAGCCTAGAACTTTCTGCAGTCTTCCTGCCCCAGCTGCCGGTTCGAGGATTACATCACTGAGCAATGGCTCAGGTTGGGATTTTCAACCCTAAGAATTACAACTAAAACATAGCGGAGTTGGGGAAGACCCTGGACAGAGACCCCACCAGGAGAGTCCCTGTCCTGCTTCCCTGTGGTAAGAGGCATGGTCTCTGGCCCTGTGACTGGATTCTGTGACTCTGACCCACAGTGTGGAGCTCATGGTAGGGCTGTGTATCCCTTCCTGCAGCCATTTGCCCTGTGTGGGTTTTGTACCTGTGCCTGTGACTGACACTGGTGCTCAATGACAGTTTCACAAAAAGGCGGGAAATATTGTAATAACAAGTTCAGATTCACTGTTCAAATGCTATTTGGAATATACAGGATTAAGTAAAAAAAGTAAATAAATTGTATGTATATCCTTTAACCTTTATGTTAGTTTTGGCTCAAACTCACAGTCCTGGCTTGGTCTCCCAAGTTTTGGGGTCACATCCATATAACTTGCTCTTTTTATTTTTTATTTTTAAATGTGGCCAGCGTGAGCCGGGCATGGTGGCACGCCTTTAATCCCAGCACTTAGGAGGCAGAGGCAGGCGGATTTCTGGGTTCGAGGCCAGTCTTGACTACAAAGTGAGTTCCAGGACAGCCAGGGCTATACAGAGAAACCCTGTCTCGAAAAACCAAACAACAACAACAAAAAATGTGGCCAGCGTGTGCTTCTACTGGACGGCAGCACACTAAGACATTTACTCGGTGGATATTATAAATACAGAGGAAAGGCTGCGGGATGGGGCAGTCTACTCCTGGTCCTCAGAGGCAGAATGAAACAGATCTCCGAGAATTCCGGGCCAACCAGAGCTGCAGAGTGAGATTTCAAAGTTGCCATGAATTTTATCATAGCCTGAAGAAAAACGAGACTTTAGTTCAATACTGACACCATATGGCTGATAAATACAGAAACCTGTTGAGAGACAGGAAGACACCAGGAGACACAGAAGAAACAGGAGCTGGTGGAATAAAGGGGGTGGTTTGTAGTCTCCTTTAAAAAGCCATTCCTGCAACGTCGGTATTCAGGAGACTGAGGCGGAAGGGTCACTGTGGGTTTGAGGCTGGTCTGAGCAACATGATGAGGCTCTGCCTCATTGAAACCAAAATAAATAATAAACTGCAGTCCGGGTCTGCAGGCTCAGCACTGCAGTGTGAGCCAGGCAAGATCTCCTGAGCCTACTGTGTCCCTGGGGCTGCGTCAGACCCAGGTGGAGAGAGGACTGCGACTGGCGTGCCCAGCAGTAGATAGAACAGGGCTGATGTCTACAAGACAGCAGAGAACGTGCTGGAGTGGCTAGTAGGTGCCTCGCTCCCCTTTCTGAGGGGCTTTCCTTGGATTAATTCCCACTCCCTGGGACCTGGGAGAGGCACTTGAGGCCTCTGTCTGGAGTGCAGTGGCCCTTTGACTGTCGAGTGAGAGATGTTTGTTTGTCAGAGGGGCCTAGAGATCCCTCTCACGCTGTACCGAGAAGTTCCCAGA
Source organism: Mus pahari (assembly GCF_900095145.1). Classification (NCBI taxonomy): domain Eukaryota; kingdom Metazoa; phylum Chordata; class Mammalia; order Rodentia; family Muridae; genus Mus; species Mus pahari. The sequence continues at coordinate 161,259,373 of NC_034591.1, forward strand.
GTACCAGTCAGTGCAAACAGCAGAGAGCCTGGCAGGCTGGTGCCCTCTGACCTCTGTGCCCTCAGACTTCTCAAGTGAGGATTTGTATTTCATTTCCTGCTCTTCCTGACTCTCTTGTTTGTATATATTGATATTTTTAAGAGTCTCTGGCAAATAATGAAAAGAGTGAAATTAAATTATATGAAAAACTAGTTTGTGGGTTTTTTTTTAATTTAATAAACTTTCTCCCTTGAAGCTGTGAATTAGTTTCTCATGTAGAAACAAGACTGAGGGAAGGGTCGGCGGCGTCTGGATCTCTGGGCAGAGCAGAGCACAGCATCTGTCCGCATTCACATGTTGTTCAGTGACTGACCATTTAGTGTAGAATTTGATGCTGGATTCCCCACTGAGCCATAATGTTGATTTTTCTTATCTCTTCTTTCTGGAGCATTAAAAAATATATATTTATAATTTGTTTTTCTACAGATCCCACTGTCCTGGATCCAGAATTCTCCCTCCCCAGCCCTACCCCCATGCTCTGTGTTACTCCACCCTCAGATGTTTAGTTATTTTCTTCCAGTGTGTCCTGTTTCTGTTTGGCCGATTCCATTGCATTGGTGTGACAGACTCTTATAGCTTACATAATATTACTTTTTTTTCTCCTATATTTGTTAGAATTTTAGTAAGAAATAATGGTCCAAAAATTGCATTGAAGTATCATAAAGACAGCACTGTGGTTTGGTGTGTGTGTGTGTGTGTGTGTGTGTGTGTGTGTGTGTGTGTGTGGTTTTTGAGATAGGGCCTTCCTATGTATCCCAGGCTAGACTTGGACTCACCCTGTATCCCAGGCTAGCCTAGAACTTTCTGCAGTCTTCCTGCCCCAGCTGCCGGTTCGAGGATTACATCACTGAGCAATGGCTCAGGTTGGGATTTTCAACCCTAAGAATTACAACTATAATAACATAGCGGAGTTGGGGAAGAGCCTGGACGGAAGACCCACTAACCTATATTAGGAGAGTCTCTGTGCTGTCCCTGAGAGAGAAAAAGAGGGTCTCAGATGGGACAGAGGGTGCCACCATTGGGGAGTCGCCATCAGATGTGAATGGAGAAGAAGGTGCCAGAGAGACTAAGACAGCAGCGGTAATGTGAATGGGTCACGTAGTTGGGAAGTAGGCCAGGCCAGCGTTGTCGGGTTAGAATAGCTCAGTATCAGCCCAGCTGCAGCGCAAGAAGCTTATTGATAACATAAAGGTCTCGAGAACAAGGGCGGGCATAGAAAAGCTGGTCCTTTCACACTGAATGACTCCCTGTCGCCAGCACGGGCAGCCCCTACTTTGTATCGTCGAGTCATGCTATTTTTAGACACCGTGCAAATCGACCATGTGAAGTATTTGTCTTTTTTTTAATGTCCCTTTTCACTTACTGCACTATCCTCGAGGTTTGTTGTACCATGTGACCAGGCTCCCTTCTTTTCTGAGACTGTAACCTTCTGTTGTAATGCACATACTACACCACCCACTCATCCACTGATGGATTTGGGGCTTCTTTCTCTTAGCTATTAGGAATGTGATGACCATGGATGTGCAGATATCTCTTCATGATCCTGCTTTCAGTGTGTGCATACCTCTACCTACCTATCTACCTACCTCTGTCCCTATCTATCTATCTATCTATCTATCATCTATCTATTCATCTGTGTATATCTATCATCTACCTACCTATCTATATTATCTATCTATTAATCTAATCTAACCTTGTATCTATCTATATAGAGATACAAGGGAATAAGAGAGAGATGAGTTGAATTCCATTATAAACATTCACCGTTTCATATTCTGACCAAGAGCGTATAATGTTGCCGGTTGTGATGGTTTGAATATGCTTGGCCCATGGGAAGTGGCATTATTAGGAAGTGTGGCCTTGTTGGAGGAAGTTTATCACCATGAGGGTGGGCTTTGAACCTCTGTCCAGTGTGGAAGAGACATTCCACTCCCTCTAGCTGCCTGAAAAAGTCTTCTGTTTGCCTTCTAAACAAGATGTAGAACTTTCAGTTCCTCCATGCCTGCCTGGATGCTCCCATGCTTCCTGCCATGATGACAATGGACTGAACCTCTGAATTTATAAGCCAGTCCAATCAAATGATGTACCTTATAAGAGTTGCCTTAGTGTCTCTTCACAGCAATGGAAACCTAACTAAGTCACAAGTCCTCTGCAGTCCTGCCACCTCTAGATTTTGGCTTCCTTTCTAAGTTCCAATGGGGTTCATACTCATGGGTCTTTGGTACTTCTTCATTGTGGTTTTGATCTGTGCAAATCTGTGAGTGTTTCATATGCTTGTTGCCATTTGTAAATATTCTTTGGAGAAATACATATTCAGGTCCTCTGATCACATTTTGAGCTTCACTGTTTTATGTGTGTGAGTGCTTTGCCTGCACGTGCACGCATGGTGCCCACAGAAACCACAAGAGGGCATTACATCACCTGGAACTAGAGTTATAGATGGTTGTGAGCTGTCATATGGGTGCTGGGACCAAACCTGAGTCCTCTGCAAGAGCAGCCAATGCTCTTAACCACCAAGTCTTCTCTGCAGCAGTCCCTCTCTATATATATATAAAGCTGTGGGAACACAGGCGTGTACCACCACAGCCTGATGATCTGTTAGTTCTTGATGTCTGTGTTCTCACAGCTTTGGTGAGCAACTCTTAAGTTGGTTCTTTTCAAGAGCTCAGAGAAGATGTCATTAAAAATGACACCAGTAGGAACCATCACCAGGCAAGTCAGCGACACACCTTCAGACCTAGGGCCTTTATCTAAGTTCACATAATACCCATTTAAAAGTTACTGTGGCCTTTTTTGGTTGATTGTTTTCTCTTGTGGAGCCCAGGACGGCCTTAGCTCAGTCTGTTCCTGAGGATGGCCTTGAGCACTTACCTTCCTGCCTTTATCCCCGGGTGGTGACATTACAGGCCTGGGCCATCATGCCTGGCTGGCTGTTCCCTCTAGCATATGCTGTGTGCTGCTGACACCCAAGACCCATCGCAAACATATTTAACAGTGAAACAGAACTCATCAAAAAGAAATGTAAGGCCAGGTGTGGGTGTCTATACCTCAGAAACTGAGGCAGGAGGATTGTAAGTTTGAAGCCAACCTGGGCTACCGTGTGGCCCTGTCAGGAGAGAGGGATGTAATATCCACAGTGGTCCTGTCTGTAGTCTCAGGGCTGTGCCATCTGTGTCTCATGTGGTCACTTCAGAAACACACACGCCAGGACTCTTCCACAGGCTGGCAAGCAGAAGCAGGGCCCAGCAGTCCTCCCATAGGAAAATCTGTGATGAAATTGGTGCAGCTGATGGAGCTCACCAAGGCCTCTTCTTCCAGGGCCCTCCTCCTGCATGACTCGATAGTGATAGATCTCTCCAGTGGGATATGGGAGGGCATGGCTGCAATCCTCTCATGCCTAGGAAGCAAAGACAGGAGGCTTGTGAGTTCGAGGTCAGCCTGAGCTCCATAGCTAGATCAGGCCTCAGTCAATAAATAGATAATTCAAAACACAATAAAATTCCCCACAGTTTAAAGAGCAGACTATAGCCGGGCGTGGTGGTGCACACCTTTAATCCCAGCACTCGGGAGGCAGAGGCAGGCAGATTTCTGAGTTCAAGGCCAGCCTGGTCTACAAAGTGAGCTCCAGGACAGCCAGGGCTACACAGAGAAACCCTGTCTCAAAAAAACCAAATAAATAAATAAATAAATAAATAAATAAATAAATAGCAGACTATAGAGACAGCTTTCCAAAGAGCCTGCAAAGCAAGCGATAGATGACCCTTTTGCCAAAGGTCACAAGTTGTCTTTGTAATTCTAGGCTAAGAAAAAGAAAACTGGCTGGCATTTTGAGAAAAGGAACTTAAAAATGCATTCTCTTTTACCTCCAGAATTAGAATATTTAGCCTATAAATAACACTAAATGCACACCAGGGTGAGGAATTTAACTATGAGCTGTCTAATGACTACAACAGCTGAATGGAAAACAATACGGCCATCCAGCTATGAACAGTCCAAACTCAGAAAAACACAGGGATTTCTGAGAATTGGGGACTGCTTCCAGTCCGACGAGAAGACATCTTTGCTTTGGGCATATTCTACGTTCTGGGGCAGAGGCAACATCTGCAGGAGGATGCCTGCCATAAAGAGGTGGCTCCTGGCATCAGGCCATTAGTGGGTGGCTTGCACCAGTCACAGCCACCATCTTGCACCTGCTCCCATAGTCCAGCTGCCTTCCTGTTTGTGTGCATGTGCTATGTGAACTATGTGCCGTGTGAACTATGTGCAGTGTGAACTATGCTGGCATGCTTAGAAACCCCCAGTAAGGTTTCCATCTGGGGACACTTCACAGTGTTGGGGTCACCATGACAGTCTAGGATTTCTCTGTCAGTACTGTGAGCATGTGTGACAGTCCTGCCGTGTGGTGTGGGACCCTGGCCTGCGCACCTAGAGATATTGGCTACTAGATGCTACTAGCAGTTCAGTGTGGTGACCAAACCAAACCACCACCACCATCACCGTCACCACCACCACCACCACCACCAGCAGCCAACCCAACCCAAACAAACCGAAAGCAAAATACCTGTCTCCTTTGACTGCCCAGACCCCCGAGGGGAGGGTTAGAATCTCACTGTTCCCCAGACTGAAAATCTCTACTGTGAAGACCTTACTTTCTTTTGTGGAACAAGGCTGGTGGGGGAAGGGGAAGCTACCCCCATCATCCTCCTCGCTGCCATTGAAACCTCCGCCACTCTGGTTGCTCTCAGACCTCATCACTGTCTCCCTAGGGTCAAGGTCTTCTTTTTCTACTGGACTGGTGTCTGATGCTATGAGCCTCCTGCTCTTGGGAAGAGAGAAATGGGTGAAGAAGTACATCATAGGGAGGAGGGGAGGCTTCTCATGCCAGAGAGTGACTCACGGTGACCATCAGGTAAGGTTCTGTCCCCCTCACCAGAACACACACACACACACACACACACACACACACACACACACCTCCCTCACATGGTCATCTTTAATTGTCAACTTGACATCATCTACCATTGCCTGGGAAGAAAGGCCCACCGAGAAATTATCTTAGAGCTGGCCTATGGTGTACCTCTGAGAGATTTTCTGTTAATTGAGGAGGACGGCCCGGTCATCTTGGTTGTGGGTAGCACTATTCCCTAGGCAGAGAGTCATGAGCTGTATGAGTGGAGAAATCCAACATAAGCTCAAGCAAACACACATGCTTTCATCCCTCTGCTCTTGACTGTGGGCATGCTGCGACTGAAGTTCCTTCCTTGACTTCCTCACCATGACCAACTGTAACCCGATCTACACAGTGAGCTCCAAGCCATCCAGGGCTACACAGCAAGACATTGTCTCAGAAAAGCCAATCAATCCACCGATAACTACAACCAACTGTCACCACTGTGTCTCCTCATCCGAACACTGATACCTGGACTCTGTCTGAGACACCTGGACACTGTGACACCTGGACACTGTGATACCTGGACACTGTGTGACTTCACCTGAACTCTGTGTGACTTCATCTAGACACTGTGACACCTGGACACTGAGACACCTGGACACCATGACATCTGGACACTGTGACACCTGGACACTGTGACACCTGGACA
>NC_034591.1:161266093-161307307 GCF_900095145.1 Mus pahari
TCTCTCTCTCTCTCTCTCTCTCTCTCTCTCTCTCTCTCCCCCCCCCTCCCTCTGTCCCCCCCTCTCCCTCCTTTCAGCTTGGTCACGATCCTGACTCCAACCAGAATACCCTCTCGAGCTGCTCTTATCAATCGGATGCGCTGGTTATCTCCAGAAGCCATGAGCAGGAACGTGGTGTCACGCCAGGCTTGACAGCTCCATGGAGGTCATTGCCCTGGAAGACAGCCTGTGTGTCCTGTGCCGGGGGTCATAACTGGTGTCCTGCCACCTGACCTTGAGTTTGAGGCGAGCACTGCATTTTTTTTTTTCAATACTCCTCCCTCCGTGCCTGTTCACCCTGGGCTGGCTGAGGGGCAGCACGTGACCTGTCCTTCTGATGCCTAACAGCCTTCCCACATGGGAACTTGCTTCACAGAGATTTTATAAACTGGTCAAGGCGTAACTTTACTTTTGAGCGTGACCCTGTGTGTAAATGAGCATTTATCTACCACCCCAAGTCCTCTTGTGAATCTATTCTTCAAAGGCAGTAAATTATCACGAGCCAAAGTTCTCACAGAGAGAGCTTTGCCAGGCCACAGCCAAGTCCCAAGCAGAGAGTCCCCTAATTAGCTGGTGCTGTTAGAGATAACGTCCACCAGGCTGGGGAGATGGCTCAGCGGATAAAGGCACCTGCCTCCAAGGCTGAGGGCCTGAGCTTGATTTCCCAGGATCCACGTGGAGCGCACTCCAAGCCCCCAAATCTCTCCATATACACAATATTGCATGAGCCTGTCCCCCTCCACATAAGTGCAATAAAAATGTCTGTGAGAAACGTATGGTTATAGAGAAGCTTAATTTCAAGTAAATGTATGTGTCACCTAAGAATGAGGAAATAGACAGGACTAAGGTAAGATGTCAGCTTAGTCTGTAGTTGTGTTGCGCTCCTGCCTCTGTCTATTCAATGCCACAAAGAGGTGTCTTTAGACAGCATTACTCCACCCCACCGCCAGCTCCCGGAAACAACATTTCCTAGGGGGAAGTGAGGAGAAGTTTGAGAATTTTTCTGAGACATTGCTCTACTAGAGTCCAAATTGCCAAGTCAGCCCTCAGTCATCATTTTTCATGTGGGTATCAGAGGCACAAAGACATCTGCCTTTCTGTTTATTACTGTGCAGAACGGACTCTGCCACTTTGGATCATCCTTCAGACACCCAGATTGTAGGTGTAGACACTCAGATTGTTCTCACATCTATTCTTTCCACCCCTGTGACAGCATATAAGCTAAGACTGAGTGAAATGCCGGTCCCCAGGGAGCTGCAGAGTCAGGGCCCCCTGTGAGCCTTTGCTCACACCCACTGATCAGTCTGTGAACTTGGTTTAATGTGCATTCCTGTTTAAAGACATATTTAGTATATATGTATCCAGGGTTGGTCTTAAACTCTTTTTGTAGCCCAGAATGACCTTGGATTTGATCTCCCTGTTTCTGCTTCCCAAACGCTGGTATCACAGGCCTGCAACACCACACCCTACTCAATTAGTTGATTCGTTGGCCTTGAACTGGCTGCCAAAAACCCTGAGTGAAGTTTATCTCTGCCATTTCACCCTAGCTGGCAGCCAGTCATCGTGACTCCAGACACAAGGCTGCAGAAAACAACGAAGAAAGCACGTACTGACTACACCGGGAAGAGAACCGTGTTCATAGCGGGAAAGCTGAAGGAAGAGAGCAGAGAGCATGTCACCGGGCTCCCAGAAGCCAGAAACGTGTACAGCCTGTGATGCGGTGTTTGTTTCTGAAAGCCAGAGTCAGTTGGCTGATACAGAATCTGAACAGTGGGGATTGATGGGGAATAGGGAACCACCCCTGTCCTTGTGCCCAGCCATAGCTCTGCCAAATACTTCTATTCTTAGTGTCCTCCTCTGGAATTTTCCTGGGCCTGTCTTCTGGAGCTGGTGTTTATTAACAGAGACCTCTCCTTCCCCACTGTTCGTGTCTAGCCCTTTCCACAGGGAATATTTGTGAGCCAAGAGGAATTGGGTACAGTGAATGCAGTCCCAGTGAAGAGGTCCGAGCCAGTGTGGGGCTTCTGGTTTAAAAGGAACCCTTCGGTTTAACGGAAGGACTGCAATGGAGCAGGAGGGCCCTGGGTAATAAAGCTTATTCCTCAGATCACAATGCAGAGAGAACTGCTTGGTTTGAGAACTGAAACTTTCTTCCTATAAGCTGGGTCCTGGAGTTTGACGTCAGCAGCCCCAGAGCATTAGTGTCATAGCCAACTCTCCCTGGGCGTTTCAAGCCGATGTGTCAGTGTCCAAGGAGACACCTAGAAGCCTCCGTGTCTCAGGAGAAGTATCTCAAGTCTGGGTCGCTTTCTGGGGCAGCCGAGACTCTGGAGCTGAACTTCCAGTGTGTGAGATGCCATCCCTGGCCTAATACCAGAGTGTGGCTTCTTCCAGGTGGTTCTGCAGCATGGCTGCCTGCACGCTGTTCATAGGCTTGTCTGGAGTTCCAGCCTGACCCTGCCAGACAAAAGCTGCTTCTCCGCTTCAGTGGCCGTGTGCAATCTCTGAAAATCTATGCGCTGAATTACAGCCCAGCTAGAGAATGGAACTCATTCATACATATTCCCTAAAAAGGTCACAAGTATTCCAACATCAAAGAACAGAAAGACTGTTTCTGTACCTGATACCCCCACCCCCTAAGAACAGAAGTGCTGACTCCAGCAGTTTCTCCACCGAGCACCCCTCCTACCCCCAAATTTTAAAACTACCTGTAGCTTTATGGAGACAAACTGGCTGACTGGGTGAGGGGTGGCCGAATATCCTCCCTTCTACAGAAGCCCTAAGGGTCTGCCGTGCCTTCTGGGCTCCCTCTGCCTTCCTCCCCAGGGAGACAACAACCTGTCACAGGGAACCATAAAAGCTTGCATCTTCTTATTTAATGTTCTTTTTTTAAAGAAATTATTTATTTATTTTAAGTATATGAGTACATTGTAGATGTACAGATGGTTGTGAGCCACCATGTGACTGCTGGGATTTGAACTCAGGACCTTTGCAAGAGCAGTCAGTGCTCTTAACCACTGAGCCATCTCTCCAGTCCATTTAACATTCTTTTTAGTTTATTTTTGACACCTGTTTCCCCTGATTGCAGCCATTGTCAAGGTCAGCATGAAGATCCCCGACCTTCTGACAGGGGCATTGACTGGCTAAAAAGGCATGATGCCTGTGCCAAGCCTTTAGTAAAACAGACAGTTATATAATTTATACTTTCAACAAGATTATGATACTTGTTTCATCATTAAAATTTGAGTGCCATGTGTGTTGGTTGTGAAAGATTTTATTTTATTTTGTGTGTGTGTGTGTGTGTGTGTGTGTGTGTGTGTGAGAGAGAGAGAGAGAGAGAGAGAGAGAGGTGTGTCAGTGCCCTTGGAGGCCATGGAGGAGCACCAGAACTCCTTGAGATGAAGTTACAAGTGTTTCCCGCATGGATGCTGGAAACCAAGCCTGGATCTTTTGGAAGAGCAGTAAGCACTCTCCATCTCTCCAGCACCCCCCATGCCATTTCCCCCAAAGTTTTAAACTACATTTATTTATTTTGTTTGACTGAGTATGTAGATCCACCACTGCCGTCATCCTGAGAACCCAGTATCAAGAGTGACCACAATACAGTGTATTTAAAGGGCCTGAGGCCACACTATCTAGGTTTGGATATGAGTCACAGATCCTTCCTCTTTTGAAGAATTGTTTAGAGCAATAGCTTATATATGTAAGCTATTATATATATATATATATATATATATATATATATATATATATATGAATATCTGGCATGTTAGCCAACATTCAAAAAGTATTTGTTATTGTGGTGTTGATTAAATTAGAAGAATTTTGTGGGAGCTGGAGAGATGACTCAGCGGTTAAGAGCACTGACTGCTCTTCCAGAGATCCTGAGTTCAATTCCCAGCAATCACATGGTGGCCCACAACCATCTGTAATAGGATCCGATGCCCTCTTTTGGTGTGCATGAAGACAGCTACAGTGTACTCATATACATAAAATAAATAATAAATAAATCTTTTTTTTTTTATAAAATAAGAATTTTGTGATTATTCCCCCCTAAAGAAACATGGAGTCCAGGGACCACTAAAGACAAAGGCATAGTTATGATACGAAGTGGGAACCCGAAGGCTAGAGATTGTCCCGGCAGGCACTGAGAGAGCAGGGGACAGAATCCGACCTCTGAACCAGGTAGGGTAAAGTAAAGACCACAGGAAAGAGGCTCCTGACTGGAGCTTCAAGCTGAGTTGGTGATGAGCACAAGGCCTCAGAGGTCCTGTTAAAAACCTGTACAATCCTCCAGTATCCTTGATAAGATTCTGAGCACCTATGGAGTGCTGGCCACTCTTAGCCGGGGAAGCCATCAAGGCAAGCAATCAGGCTGTCCATGAGGCACCCGCTCTCTACCCAGAGCTCCTACAACCACCCAGCTCCGGGCTCCTTCCCAATTATCACCTTAATCCTTCCAGTGTTTCAGTTAAGTAGCCATTACCAAACCCTGCTTCCAGAGAAAGTAGTCAACTCCAAACCAAACAGCAGGTGTGTGGCAAAACCAGACTTCAAACGTGGATGCAAACCAAAGGTAAGGCTTGTAAAGCCGTTCCACTTCCATCTCCGTCCTGCCAGTGGAGGAGAAGGGACTCAGGAGTTGAGAGGCATGGCAGTCAGCCTGTTAGGTCCTGCCGTGGATTCTGGCTTCCCACAAATGATGGCTGGAAATGACAGAGAGAAATGTAGACTTCAAGAGCAAGTGTGGTCGTTGAGGGTCAGAGCCATAGGCTTGCAACCACTGCCAACTGTTCTGCAGAGCAGAAAGGAGCAGCTCCCCCAGGTAGGAGGCCTTGGAGCATCTGTGAGGAAGTTGGAGGCTCCAAGGTCAAAAGACAGTGGGGTTGAAAGTGTGTGTGTGTGTGTGTGTGGTGGAGGGAGCTGAGGTCAGAGCACCCCAGGTCACTGTGTGTCTGAGGCCAGTTGATGGATGAAGAGATGGCAGGGTGGGAGATGGCCCTAGCGCTAGAGGAGAAACCAGAAGGCTAAGAGGCGGCGAGCTGGTGATGCAGGTTGGAGACAGGCAGGGGACACTGCTGTCTTCCCTCTCAGGGGAGGGAGTTAGGAGCTTCGCATGCTGGGTTCCAAGTAGAATGTCAGAGAGAGCAGGCCCAACTGCAAGCTTTCCTGCTCAGGTGTGGACCAACCTGCAAGGCCTCTCATCCCCAGGAGCTAGGACAGGCTCTGCCACCAGCCAGGGAATTCTGAGGTACAAATGGTAACAAGATCAGAAGGATAAGAATGTGGGCCCCTCTGTGTGCTGCCTCCTCACTAAATCCCTGATTATTCAAGTCATGCTCCTCCCAACTTATCCAGCCAGCAGCTCTGAAGGGGGAAATTTGTCCTGGAGGCTGGGCTAGAGGCTGTCTTCTATAGTTGATTAGTTCCTTTGGATTAAGACACATTTTTTTTTTCAACGTGATAATTCTAAATGTTTTTGTGGCATGAGGAGAAAAGAACAAGGGTTCATGTGGTCTCATTGATTAATTCCAAACAGCCTTGAAGGTCAACCAGTAAAAACAAAACATAGGGTAGTATAGGGAGAAGAGGGAGAAATTTCCAGACTTCCCTGTGTGCTGATAAAGTGAGGCTAGGGAGGATGGGAGGTTCTGTGTGTTCAGCAAGCACAGAGCACGAGTGCTGGCGTTGCACACTAGGCTTAGCGTAGTATACTCCTTCCAGCTGTATAGAAACTCAGAAGTTACCTCCAGAAGATGGGGCTGCCTCAGAGGTCAGCAGGCTGTGGTCAAATCTTCGGAAGCAGAGGCAGTTGTGAAGCAGACTGACAATTTAAATCATTTCTACCATATCTTAGCAATGAAACTTTGGACAAATCATGGCTCATCACTGCTCTCAGTTTTCCTGATCTAAAAGTAGGAACGGCCAAGAGCTGCTTGTTACCTGCCTATAGGGTAGTGCTAAGGACTGAATGAAACAATGTAACGAACATGCTTACTAACCAAAGCAAAACAATGTAACGAACATGCCTTACTAAGAAAGCGAAAGCCTTTGAGTATGTAATCAGCATTGTTACCACTGCGCCTACTGCCCTGTTATGTGAAGGATTAATTGCCTTTTCTGTTGCGCACACCTGGGTATGCACACGTGGGTATGCGGCTATGTATTGTTTGCCACCCACTCTGTTTTTAATTCTTTAAAATCCACTGATATTTACATGTGTGCACATTTTCTCTGGTGTGCATGAGGAGGTTGAAAGACAGTCTGTGGGAATCAGTTCTCTCCTCCATGCAGGTTGGGGGAATCAAACTCAAGTCATCAGGCTGGACAGTGAGTGTGCAGTGAGTGTGTTTACCTACATAGCCCTCTCAAAAACCTCCTTTTTTGAGACAGAGTTTCTCACTGATCTGGAGCCCTGGATTCAGTAAGTTAGGCTGGTGAGCTAGCAAGACCCAGAGATCCCGTCTCTGTACCAAGAGAGCCCTCACCCTATCACCTTCTTAAACCTTTTCACACATGTTTCTGTCTCACCTTTCTCTGTCTGTGTGTTTGTTTGGAGCTAGGGCCTCATGCTGTAGCCCTGGCTGGCCTGAGCTAGCCTCAAACTGAAGGTTATCCCCCTGCCACAGCCTCAGAAGTATTAGGACTTTAGATGTCAGCCACTGGGACCTTCTTTGCATTTCTTTTCCTTTATTTTAATCCTTATTACTTCCAGGATTTTCTGCTCTCTAGTGAGCTTACCTGGCCAAAGGGAAGGGCAGGGCTCACACACAGCTGCTGGTGGTGTTGACTGAGCCTTTAGAAGTTCAGTTTGGGGATGGGGACTGGAGAAGTGGCTGAGCTTGGTTAAGAGGATTTGCTGCTCTGGCGAAGGATTCGGTTTCCGGTCACGGTCTTTCATACAAACTTTTTTTTGTTTTCTGAAGTTTTTTCTGATTAGCCCTGGCTGTCCTGTAACTCACTATGTACAGTTTATTATTGTTGTTGTTGTTTTGAAGTTCAATTTAGAAATATTCTACCAAATCCTAAAGACTCTGTATGATGCCCATGTTGATTTAATAACTGCAGTTCTAGGAAAGTAGCCTGAGCAGCTGGGGGGGGGGGCAAGGGCCATTCTAATGAGAATGTATTACATCATTGTATTGTTAACATATTATACTAGTGAGGAGTTAGAAATGACGCAGTTGTCAGCAATGGGAAACACACAGGAGGTCTAAAGACAGAGAACGATAGGACAAGCCATCTCAGTGGTGCATGCTTACATCTGGATGTCTCTGGAGACCATCTCTGGTTATTTAACCCTGAAATACTAGTGGCTTTATACTCTGCTTTCTAGTTTTTGCAGCGTGCATGTTACATAACCAGAAAAGACTTACAAACATGGAGAGTTCCAACCCCAGCATGGCTGTTGTACATTTCTCTATGATGTTCCTTATTTAAGGGTGATTTCTCGACTTAGACATGAGCTGCATCCCTGGGGACAATGACACACAAACCCTTTCCCTGTATACTTGAACAGAAACTCTCAAGAGCTTGCTTTGAGGTCTCACAGAATGGACAGCCATCTCGGCAGCACTGGAAACAGGCTGCTTTCTCTGTGGAAGAATCAGCCACGTGTCAGGGGAGTGTTGGTCCTGCTGACAGATTCCTGTCTCTATCCTTGCAGCACTGAAGTGGCAGCTCTCACACCGGCAACCCTCAGTAAAGGCATAATGTCTTTGCAGATGGGGACAGCTGAGAAGGAACTTCAGCTGGCTGAGAAGATCAGCAATCTCCAAAATGTCAGCATGACCGAAGGTTCGGAGTAAGTAGGGCTGAGCTCGCTGGAGTCATGTCTGCGGCCTGCCTCAGCCGGACACTGGTCGTGAGATATCGGTTCAGCGTCAGGGTGGACATTCTCTTCTCCAGTTCATCTAATTTTAACTCATAAGTATCTACCGGAGTAGACTTATGGGCCTGGTTGTGAACCAGGCATCAGCAGCAGAGCTGGCAAGACTCCAATTTCCACTTAGAAATTGGCTGTTTCTTGTAGATTCCCTCTGGCTCCCTTATCTACAGTTGTTAAAGACATAACCATTTAGAATGCACAGGTACATTTCATTAGTTACACAATCGTGTGATTATCAGCAACCACTGATCCAATGGGTAACTCTTGTTGCTATTGATTATGTTTGAGATAGTGTCTCACTGTGTAGCCCTGGCTGGTCTGGAACTCATTAAGTAGGCCAGGCTGGGCTTGGATTCACAGAGATCTGCCTGCCTTTGCCTCACAAGTGCTGGGATTAAAGATAGCTTACATAGCCTATACATACCAGGACCTTTTCCCATGTGTGAACACTCGTTCATTACTCTTGCTGTGATAAAGCACCAGGACAGTGGCAGTTTACAGAAGACCTGTCTTGGCCTCTCTGAGGTTGAGTCCATGATGGCGGAGCAGAGGCAGCGGGTGGCAGACAGGAGCTAGGGCAACAGCTGTGGGCTCTCGCATCTCCAAACAGCAGGAGTCTTGAACTCTCAAAGTCCACCTCCAGTTACAAACTTCCTCCAACAAGGCCACACTCCTAAACCTTCCAAACAGCACCATCAATTAGGGACCAAGTAGTCAAATGCCTGAGAATACAGGGACCTCTCATTCAAACCACCAGGGTAAGATAGGTGTGACAAGTCCCCCAGACCACTTTTGGGCTCCGGGGTCCACAGATATGACCTACTACAGACATACGTCACAAGGTTGTTGTGATTCATTTTAAATGCGTGTATGTGTCGCATAAATGCAGTTTAGTAAAATAACGACGACCCAGTAGAGGATTGGGCAGGGCCGCTAACACAGTTGTCACACAGGAGAGAGCAGGACTAAGATTCTCTGCTTCACTCACCCAGAGAAATGAACATCAAACCATCGTTCCAGCTTAAACATCAGATTGGCAGAGAACAGGAACTTTGAAAATACACAATTCTGGAAAAAAGCTGTGTGTGGTTCAGTCACCATTTCTGCCAGGAATGTAAATAAGCCAGGCATATTGGTGTATGCCTGTTATCCCAGCGTTTGGAAGTGGAGGCAGCAGGACCAGGAGTTCAAGGCCAGCCTCAGCCACATAGTTCAAAGGGACTACATGCGGCCTTGTCTACAAAAGCCAGAGCAGTAGTAATAAGTAAACAAAGTGCAGTCTGGGAACGTTTAGCAAGGCAGGATTCAGGAACTGCCTGTCACTATGCTGGCTCCCACATGCAGCACACAGACAGGAGGATGCCTATTACAGTGCTGCTTGTGTTATTATCTTCCTGCAATGTTCAGTTGGTAAAGTGATGGTTGTGCAAGCATGGGGATTCACATAAAAGAGTGTGGCAGTGCTTGCTGTAAAACCCCAGTGTTGGGGACAGAGACTGGGGGAGCCTAGGGGCTGCCTAGTTAGCTAGCGCAGCCAAAACAGTGAACTCCAGGTTCTGTGAAAGACCCTGACTCAAAAAATAAAATGAAGAGCAATAGAAGTAGACCTCTATGTTGCTCTCTGACCTCTGCACCCACATGCACCCAACATGGATACACACACACACACACACACACACACAGAAATAGAAAATTATACTACCCCAACACAGAGTCATACATATGAAGAAATCCTCATGTACTAATATGAAATGAACTTCAAATAGGTTATTACAAAGGAAATTCAAAATTCAGAATAATATATACAAATATACTCATATTTATATAGACCTGTGGAAACCTGCTTGCTTGTCATACACTCTGTGGAAGAATAAAGAATGCTGTGGGTGAACTAAATAGTCACAGATGTGGTTAGTGGAGCTTGAAGTAAAACGTGTTTCTGAACTCTTAGTCGCAGCTGAGGGCGCTGTCCTGGAGGATAGGGAACAGTCCTGAGACCTACCTGAGGAAGCCTGTCACTGGGGGTGAGCCTTAGCGGTTGGAGCCGGGCTCCCTTACAACTGGTCTCTCTCTCTCCTTGCTGACGGGGTGTGAGCAGGCAGCCTTAAACTCTCCCCAGTACCTTCTCCACCACGGCGGACTGTCCCCCTCACTGTTCCTTCTCTGGAATTTATCCCAACAACGAGAAAGGTAACCAGTATGTCTTAGTTTCTTTTCCTGTTGCTGCATCTAAAAACAAAACAACAGCAAAAGCCAACCATGACAGAGGAGGTTTATCTTGCTCACGATTCAAGGCAAAGTCCATCCTGGTGGATAAATCAGGGACGTGGAAGACTGGTGCAGCTGGTCACATTGCACCCATACCCAAGAAGCACAGAGCAATGAATCTGTCCAGTGTCTTTTTTCTGTTTATACACTCCAACAGTGGGCGGATCTTCCAGCCCAGACAGGGAAGGGTGCCGCCTACAGTGGGCAGGTCTTTCAGCACAGTCTAGGAATGGCACTGCCCATGGTGGACTGTCTTCCAGCTCAGCCAGGGAAGGGCTCCGTCCACAGTTGGTGAGTCTTCCAGCCCAATGAACTCAGTCAAAACAGTCCTCCAGAACACACCCAGAGGCCCACCTCCCAGGAGATTTTAGCATCTTTCATGTTAACGACATTGTCCCATAGTCCGATCACAGACCTGGTCCTCTCTGCCCATCCACCCTTTGGTAGATTTTTTTTGAGATTCTACCCTTACCTGTTTGCTTACTGTTTATCTTTTCCACACTTTTGTACATATAAACACAGATAACAGCGCTTTGGAATTTGGGACCTCACTGTTAAATAGTTTATGGATTCAGTCAACAAATATGTATGCAACCTTTCTTTTTCTCTTCTGCAAAATGTACTGTATATGGCATTGTTCACACAGGACAAAGTCAGTGTGAAGGTAGCAGATATACCTGGAGCTGAGGTGTGTTCTATAGGTCTCCATTAGAATCGAGTAGGGCAGAGGACCAGTCTAAACTCCTACTGTACAGTAATTACCTCTGTTTGCTTTGTTTGTGTTGTTTGCATTTGATAAGGGAAGTTGCCGAAATGGACCACACCTCAGACAGACCAGATGAAAAAGACAAACCTTCTGAAAACCTACAGACCGATTCCCTTTACAAGACAGACACTGAAAAATGGGTAAGCTAAGGTCGACCTGATGGTATACGCTTGTAATCTCAGCCCTTAGCGGGTGAAGATGGGAGAGTGAGACGTTCAAGGTCAGCCTTGGGTACAATCAAACCAAACCCACAGACAGACAAAAAAGAAGGAAGAGTAAAAGAGACATCAATGCCACGGCAGGTGAAGAAATGACCTCACCTTGTGTCTCAAAGCAGGAAAAGAATGCCCAAAGGTTTTCGCTACAAAGGCGTAACACTGAAACAGGCCCAGACCGCACTGCTTCCCACCACATGTAGGGTTCATCCTAGCTTTCCTATGCGTCCCCCTCCCCCTAGTGGGTTATGTGCTGGTTTTGCTTGTGAGAATCAATTGCAATTGGCATAAGTCACCTTGGAGCAGAGGTTATGTGTAAAATGATCCTCTGATTGCAGAAAGTCTTCCAATAGAGTTCGTTCATTCTGCTTCGATTCCACCTCTGTGGGAATCCTTCCCCTTCTTCCTCCTGGGGCCTGCGCCTGCGCAGACTGCCGCTGCCTTGCTGAGGTTTCCGTCTCCACCTCCCTGTACCTATCCTGTGGCTACACCTCTGTCTCGTGCTAATGCGGTTCCCCTCGAACTGAGGAGCTGTCCAGATAATCTATAATTGACCCGATTTCAGGCTCTTTTAACTCAATGGCAAAGTCTACCTTAAAGACTCTTGTCCAAATAAGGAGGCACGCGGTGTCGCGGTGTCGGGACAGCGGTTAATCCACTGAGCTGCATAAACATCGATGAGCTACCAGCACGAAGGCTGAGAGCATTCCCAAGCCTCAGAGGGACCTGAGGGTGCAGACTCTGTTTCTGAGGAACACTGGGGTGGAGCCCGTGGCCTTGGCTGGGTTTATGCAGGTCTTTTGGTGAGGAACTAATCTGTTCTGCCCACCCCAAACTTTTCTTTCCGTTTTAAATTTGTTTGATTGAAGCACAGGAGAGTTTTTGCTTAAAACTTCTTCAAAGGTCAGAAGAACTATTTTACAGTAGAGTTAAGAAAGAAAGAGGGAGGGAGAGAGAGTGGAAGAGGGAGAGGGAGGGAGAGGAAAGAGAGAGGTGTGGTCTAAGGTAGGTTATTATTAATTTTGGCCATTTGCATGTATAGGATTGAAATGATAGAGAATTGAATATTTTTCTAAAACAAAGCATGAAAGAAAAAAAAAAAGAGAGGTGGGGAACAGGAAAGAAGAAGAAATTTCATGGACTAAACACAACAGACTATGTTATTTCTCTCCAACCCCTCACCATGAAAATAAATAACATGAAAGAGAACATAAAAGCCCAGAGCCCAGAACAGCGACCGGTTATGTTCTTACAGTGGGCATTTTAAAAATAGCGTTCATGTCAGTTAGCAGAAAGCATAGCATTTGCTTTATCTTTTTGTGTATAAATTAATGCACTTAAAAGTAGGTCAAACAGCATAACAGTTTGTTCCCGTTGCCTTCAGAAAGCATCTCTAAAAATAAAGATTTTTCTACATATCCAAAATACTGTCATCTCATCTAGAGAAATTAGCAGTTTAACACATACAGAAGCCTAATATTCTCCTTCCCTCTGCATTCCAGTTTCTTCCGTGTGCCTCAAATGTTTTTTAGAGCAATGTCACTTTTAGAGATTTGTGTAGTGTATCTGTGTTTTTCCTTTATGTGTGTCTGTGCACCGTGTGGGTCCCTGGTGCTCTCAGGCCAGAAGAGGACATCAGCTTCCCTGGGATTGGAGTCACAGATGACCAAGCTGGGAACTGAACCTGGGTCCTAGAGCTGTATTATTATTTTTTTTGAATTATTTATTTTATGTGGATGATTACACTGCCGATATCTTCAGACACATGAGAAGAGGGCATCGGATACCACTGCAGATGGTTGTGAGCCACCATGTGGTTGCTGGGAATTGAACTCAGAACCTCTGGAAGAGCAGTCAGTGCTCTTAACCACTGAGCCATCTCTCCAGCCATATGTGTGTGTGTGTGTGTGTGTGTGTGTGTATGTATGTATATATATATATATGTATATATATGCATGTATACATGTATGTGTGTGTATATATATATATATATATATATATGTGTGTGTGTATATGTGTATATATATATATTTTATATATGTACACATACATGCATTCATATTTGTTTTTTAACAATCACTGGAACAAGATCTATGCTGTGCACTTAGTTGTCATGGCTCAACAAACCGTCTTAATAGGAAACCTGTTGTATAAATTCAAGGCCCCCCGCTGAGTGTTTTGTTTCATTTGTTCTTGTTTTACTGTGGTCCTATGTAGCCCAGGATGGCCTATAACCCACTATGTGGCCTGGGCTGGCCCAGGACTCACCGTCTAAGCCTCACACTCATGGTAGTCTCCCACCCCTGCCTCCTGAGGGCCAGCGTTACAGACGCGCACCCTTGCCCGGCTAACACTGAGTTTCTGAGGAGACCAGAACAGCCATGTCAGTTGTGTCAAGTTTTGCCGTATGCGGTCAGGTACGTTTCTACTGTTCAGCCTAAAAACCACTCTTCCCTGGGAGGCCTGCCCCAGGCTCTGACAAGCTTGCCTCCCTCCCTCATCCATGTATGAGACGGCACAGCTCAGGCAGGCCGTCGGGTAGGGCTGGAGGAGCCAGCACCTCTCTCGATAACTCATTTGTTTTACTCCCCTTCCGCTCACATCTCATCCAGGATGGGTTGGAGCAGGAGTCTGAGCACAGCCAGGACCCACCAAGCAAACCTGATGAGCAAGAAGGGACTCTAGGTGGCAAGGGCCCTCAAGCGTCTCGGCTGTCACCGGCTACGGAGGAGAGCACCCCGTAAGTTGAACACACCCAGTGAAGAGCACTGAGTGATGGGGGAGAGAATTAATCCTGGGAAGGGATTCAGAAAAAACCTGGAAGATGGATTAAACTCTAGGCACAAGTTGAACCAAGCAGCATCCGAGTGCACAGGGACTGGCTGACCCTGCCTAGCAAGATATTTAGAGTCAGCCGGTCCTTGGCTGCCAATGCTGGCAGGGCCAGCAGGTCCTCTGTGTGTCGCTGGATTTGGAGTTTAGAATTGATATGTTTGTCAACAGTCTCAGATAACTTCTATATGGAAATTATTCTAGTCATCATTTAAAGCCTGCCAGTAAGCCCTTGCACGTCACATGTCAGACACCTCTCCTACCCTGAATCCCCAACCTTGAGAAAAATATATAAAGCTTTTAAAAAGAGTACGCGTGTGAATGTTTTACCTGCATCATACACATATGTGTACTGTGTGTGTGTGTGTGTGTGTGTGTGTGTGTGCCTGAGGAAGTTAGAATAGGGTGTCAGATCCTCTGAACTTGGAGTTATGAATGGTCATGGACCACGATGTGGGTGCTGGGAATCAAACTTAAGTTCTATGGATGAGCAGCAGGTGCTTGAAAGGCACTGAACCAATCCTCCAGACTGGGCATGTAGGTGTGCTGTGGGCATGTGGGTGTGCTGTGGGTGTGTAGGTGTGCTGTGGGCATGTGGGTATGCTGTGGGCGTGTAGGTGTGCTGTGGGCGTGTGGGTGTGCTGTGGGCATGTGGGTGTGCTGTGGGCGAGTGTTTGCCTTGTGTGAGACCCTAGGTTTGATTCTCAGTAACACAGGATATATTTTGCAAAATTATTTTCCTTATCTGGACTTTTAAAGACTTGTTTACTGGCCAGTTGGTCCATTTTAGGAATAGAAAATGCACAGGAAGACCACTTAGAGCCGTATGAGGCGTCTCCCACTTCCTACCTCCCAATGACTAGGGCTCTGCTTCCACAGAATCCCAGAGAGCTTGACCCTCAAGCTGAACTACTGGCACGCAAAGATGGGTCTCCAAATGAAAGAACTCGGAGCCAACCACAGCGACTGGTTGGAGAGAATCAACAACATTATACAAAATATAAATAATACAGAAAGCACAGTGAAGAGGTAAGCGCTAGATGTTGGGATTCGCAGGAAAACAGTAGAATGTCTTCCAGCTTTAAAACTCAAGACATTGTGCATGGTACAGCAAGCAGGCCGTATGAGCCCAAGGTTAGAAGTCGACATCCCAGATCTGTATCAGAGCTCTGTATCTCTCTCTGTCTTCTTTGGGAGATTTCTCACACACTGGGTGTGCATAATTCTCTATTTTTATCATTGTTACCGTGTGTGTGTGTGTGTGTGTGTGTGTGTGTGTGTGTGTAGGCCTGGAGCTTGGAGCTTGAGCTACTGACAGTTGTGAGCTGCCTGTGGATGCTGAGGACGGACGTCCTTCTGCTGAGCCATCTCTCCTGAGCTCTACTTATTTCCTTTGAGAGAGGGTTACACAGCCCAGGTTAGCCTCAAACTTTGTGTTCTGAATGTAATTTCGAACTCCTAACCCCCCTGCCTCTACTTCCTGGTTATGGAGTGTGCTACCACAACCTATTTTATGCCTATAATTTGAGCCCAGGTCTTGATGAATGCTAACCCAGCACTCTACTACCTGAGCTACACCCCCTACAGAGATGGAGCTTGAATCCTGATGGCCCCTTTTTAAGGGCTTGTCTTTCCTCATGTATGAAAAGCTATTGATTACAGCCTCTTCACTGGCATATTGTGAGGTTCATAGTGTGAATCACAGTCAATGATTAACAAACAGGAGCTCTTATTGGAAATAAATGTCTGACGCCTTTGAGTTTCTCCAACCTCTCTCCTAGCACAGAGGGACTACACCACACTCCTAGCAGCTTCCTCTTTACCCTTCTCAGAGCGTCCGCTCATCCTTAGCCACGTCCAATCATCCTTATCCACGTCGGACCTTTTTATCCCTCAAAGCGTTAAAAAAGGATCCAAATGCCACACGCTATAAGTTTCCTGTTTAAATTAAAGTATAACTATATTACAGGACAACTGTGTTATTTCATGTAAGGTCCTGTGAGTTTTACATTGTTATGCAACCAGCTCAGTAAGGGCATAGAATACCTCCATCAGTCACAAAGTCCGTTATTCTCTGTTCCTCTTGTGTGTGTGCTTTAAGACTCTCTCATGTAGCCCACAACCAGTGTGGTAGTCCTGATCCTCCTGCCTCTACCACTGAGTACTGGGATTACAGGTGTGCACCACCATGCCCAACTTGCTGCTGAGTGGACAGTCCTTGATAGAGTTCAGATAAAAGCCCAGATACTCGGCCTTTGGATTTTGAAACGTCACTGTCCAGGCTGTGGCTACAACTAGGTGCTTGCTTCTCCTGCACAAGCAAGTGCCTCGCTCAGTTCAAGCCCCAGTGCTGGACAAACCAGTCCTCCCTCTGTCTGTCTGTCTCTCTGTCTCTGTCTCTCTCTCCCCCCATCTCTATCTCTCTGTTTGTGCCTTTTAACAGGGGTAGAGGCTCAGTGCAGCAGAGCCTCACTTCTCTTTACTGTGCCTTTCTGTGTAGAACAGCACTTCAGTTTTGAAAGATTGGCAATCTCTCCCATGTTGGATGATGTTTTCCCCCTCAGTCCACAGGACTTAGTCCATCTCTTCATCTGTTTGTAGCTTGCTAACTGAGGTTATATCCCTGGAAAACCAGTCTAAAAATCTGGAGGACTCTGATCAGGAGGCAGACATTGAGGTAAGCTGGGTTCAGACACTTCCTGATGCGTGTACCAAACAGACCTTAGCCAGAGGAAGACCCACCTCCATCACAGGAGGGCGCTGGCCAGACTGTGCCGAGCACCTTCCTCCAGGGGACACCACCTCCCTTGTTTGATGCTCAGAAAACTGGACTCTACCGCGCTTCCCAGACACTGGGTGAGGCCTCCTCATAGGCTTCTTCTGTCTTGATGCCATCATGAAGACAGGAACCTTAAGGAGATCTGCCTGTCCGAATCCCAGAACCCCAGCCCTGGCAGCTCAGAGAAAACATCTCAGGAATGTGAATTTGTTAACCGTGTCCTTAGAAAGCAAGATGCTGACTGTGTGACCTTTGATGACCTCTTGATGTGTTCTTATGATATTTCAAAACCACCAAAGAGTCCTATTTCTTTATTTCCTTGTGGTTTTAGAGATTCTCTTCAAAGAAATGGTTTTTTTTTTTTATTTTTTTGTGTGATGTTTATTTTTATATTTTTATTGTATTTATGTTGTTTGTGATATGTTTTGTATATGTATGCATGCATGTATACATGTATGCATGTGTGTTTGTATGTGTATATGTATGTGTGTATGTGTGCATGTGTGTGCATATGTGTATGCATGGGTATATGCATGGGTGTGTACATGTATTTGTGCATGTGTGTATGTGTGCATGTGTTATGTGTGTGCACATGTGTGTGTATGTATACATGCATGAATTTCAGAGACAACTTTTCAGAATTGTTTCTGTCCTTCTACCGTGTGGAGACATGGGATGTTAAGTCAGGTTGGTGGCAAGTGTTATTACCTGCTGAGTCATCTCTCTGGCCTATTTGAGTCATGTTGTTTTGTTTTGAGATAAGAGTTTTCTCTTAATCATGGGTTGGTCTGGAACTGACTTTGTAGCCTAGGCTAACTTTGAACTTTCAGCAATCCAGCTGCTTCAGTCTTCCCTGGCTTATAAGGTGTGAGCCATTACACTCAGGAGGACATGAGATAACAGGAAAAAGGAGAGTGCGTTATACACACATATGAAAGTGTGCTGGAGCTGTGCGATCTTGTGTACACGCTAAAAGCAAAACATGCCAAATGCCACGCATAAGCTTGAGAACCAGAAGCAGGTCAAATGCCCACAAGTCAATGGATGGGTGCACGAGGGACACCTGACATAAAAGGGAACACAAGTCAGACTCCCAGCAGCATGAGTGGTCTCGGGCACTGTAGGCTACTTGAAGATGTCAGCTCAGACCTCTGCGGAAGTCACAGTCCATCCATGTAACACTGAAAAAGACAAAACCCGTGGACAGGAGATAGCCTGGCAGCTGCTGGGGTGAATGGGGAAGGGAGGAGGCAGTTAGAAAATGTCATAAAGTCTGCAGTCCCAGGACCTGATGGCACAGCTCCTGATTAAACCACGAGATTCAGGGGCTGGTGATGGTTCAATGTGGTTCAAAATGAGGGTGAATACACACCTTCGAATGTGACCACATGCTGCTGATGAGTGCTGGCTGCTCAGAAGGACCAGTGCTCCTGGTACTTGAACTAAGCCACTTGTGGAGTGTGGCCAGTCATACCTTTAAAAAAAAAAAAAAAAAGAGTTTTGTGTGTCTAGGCATGGTGGTGCAGGCCTTTAATCCCAAGACCTGGGAGACAGAGGCAGGTGGATCTTTAAGTTCAAGGCCAGCCTGGTCTACAAAGCAAGTTTCAGGACAGCCAGATCTAAAAGAGAAACCTTGTCTCAGAAAAAAAAGTGTGTGTGTGTGTGTGTGTGTGTGTGTGTGTGTGTGTGCATGTACACATGCGTTTCCTTGTCTTTATGTGTCCCTTGCATACGGCACTCACAGAGGTCTAACAAGGGCATCAGATCCCCTGGAGCAGAAGTTAGAGGCAGTTATGACCCACCGTGTAGGTGATGAGAATCAAACCCAGACCCTCCGCAAGAGCAGCCAGTGTTTTAACGGGTGAGCCGTCTCTCCAGCCCTACC
Organism: Mus pahari; assembly: GCF_900095145.1. Lineage (NCBI taxonomy): Eukaryota > Metazoa > Chordata > Mammalia > Rodentia > Muridae > Mus > Mus pahari. The sequence goes on from NC_034591.1 coordinate 161,284,766, forward strand.
AATTAATTGTATTTAACTGACATGATTCCATGTTGGTTTTATACATCAGCACAGCGTGAGGGGAAGAGAGCTATAAAATCTGAAGTTTGTTGGACATCATACGCTCCTCCTAAAAATTGTGTTACTTCCTTCACATAGGCCATTCCTTCTAACCATCCTTATGTTGTGTGCTCTCTATCCTTGTGTTATAGGAGAAGATCACAGAAATTAGAAGGCAATTAAAGGAAGTGAACATCAAGTTGTCCCAGGTAATGAGACGTCAAGGAGGGAAAATGGCCCTCAGAAGCATAGGATTTAAAATTCCGAGAAGTCAGGACCTGGAGGTACTCAGTGTCACTAAGCTCATTTCAGAAGAAAAATTCTGTAATTCCAAGATGAAGTGGCTCAGCAGTAGCGCTTTGGTGAAATATGTTTGAGGGATCTAAGCCCAATCTGTAGCTACACACACACACACACACACACACACACACACACACACGAACACATACAAACACATACACACACATATATGCACACACATACATACACACACTTACACATACACACATACAAACACAAACACATACACACACAAACACACACACAAACATATACACACACACAAACACATACACATACACAAACACACATATACACACAAACACATATATACACACAAACACACACACATACATACACACATACACACACACAAACACATGCACACATACACATACACACATATACATATACACACATACATGCACATATACATACACACACACACACACACACACACACACACACACAAAACACCAAAAAGAAGAACCTGAATCCTCAAAGATACGCACAACCAACATTTTTGTGTGTTTATCTTTGTCTAAATGAGCAGTTCTCAACATTCCTAATGCTGGGATCCTTTAATATGCTCCTCCTGTTGTGGTGACCCCCAACCATAAAATTATTTTCATTATTACTTCCTAACTATAATTTTGCTACTGTTGTGAGTCATAATGTAAATATCTGATATGCAGGATATCTACTGTGTGACCCCTGTGAAAGGGTATTCAATCCCCAATGGGGTCGTGACCCACAGGATGAGAAGCACGGTTCTAAATTCTGTTTGCATATTTTGACATACTGAGCGATGTCATCAGACGTACCTTGTCTTAAGCCCGCTTTTGATGGGTCAGTTTTCTTGGGACTTTTCTGTGCCAGTGAGATGTCATCATCCTTCGTCACCGCCGCACAGCTCAAGACTGACATCTCGAACTATCAACTTCGTTTTCTTGGGCAGTTGGGACTTTGTCCGTGTTTACTATGAAAAACCGAGTCTCAAAAACTCAGTCCTAGGGCTAGGAACGTGGATCGGCGACGGGCGAATAGGGCCCGGGCCGACCAACTGCTTATAACAGGTCTGGTGGCACACACAGTGAGTGCTTGGGAGGTAAACGCCTGGAGGATATGAATTCAAGTTCACCCTTGGCTGCCCCATAGACTCGGAGCTAGCCTGGAATATTCGAGACACTGTCTTTAAAATAAAGTAAGAAAAGGAAAAGAGAAAAAAAAGCCTCTGCCTGATCCTGCCAGTGATTAAAAATCAAGACAAGATGAAGTATTCTCTCACAGACAACCTGATGGAGACACAGGAAGTGACTCTCTCAGCAAGTCACTCCGCTGCCCAGAACCCGGATATTCAATCTGATAAGATGAGATCTTACGTTTATACCTTAGAAATGTTACCTATGTAAGAGAGATACTTCCCTGTCTTCCCAGAAACTTACTTTTTCACCAGCTTGTATCTTGGAGGAAGATTTCTGTTTTTAATAATATATATGTGGATGTTTTTACTAGCATGTTTGTCTATGTACCACACAAATGCAGTACCCGTGATAGCCAGAAGAGGGGGATAGAGTCCCTGGAACTGGAGTTTGTGAGCCACCATGTGAATGCTGAGAGCTGAACCCGGCTCTTCTGCAAGAGCAGCCAATACCCTTAACTGTTGAGCCATCTCTTCAGCGCTAGAAGATTTTTAAGGGACATAAGAGAAGTAACAAACAGAAAGGAATGACTTACACCAAGGGGCTGTTTTATACACTTGTACTTTTGCCTTATTTGTATGTGTATGTGTATGTGTGTGCTATGCATGAGTGTGCATATGCACAAAAGTTGATATCAGGAATTTTTGTCTCAATTGCTCTCCACTTCTTTCTTTTTTTTTTTTTTAAATTGAGACAGGGTCTCTCCCTGATACAATGTGCTCTAATTCTGGCTTGTCTAGCTAACCAGTTTGCGCTGCCACTCTCCTGCCTCTACCTCTTAGGCAACTCTCATTCCTGTAACTGTATGTATGTATGTATGTATGTATGTATGTATGTATGTATGTATGTTTTTGAAATAGTATTTCACTATGTAGTCCTAGCTGGCCTTGAACTCAAGATTTGCCTGCCCCTGCCTCCTGTGTGCCAGGATTAAAGGCATGCACCACTATGCTGTGAGAAATAGCATATAAAAGGACAACCCGGGTTGCTGCTGGCTATCTTTCTTGCAATACGAGATCCATAAGCAGTTTGCCTCATGTTTGTTCAGCACTGTTCACTTGCCCTTGTGGTGCCAAGGACAGAGTGCAGGGCCCTGTGTGGGCGAGCAAGGCAAGCACTTGGCTGCATCCACAGACCCAGAAATCAACTGCAAAGGAACTATTTCACGAGTAAACATTTATCTCACTCAGCACAGCCACTTTGCACGTGGTACAAAAATGAGATATTTTATTCTGTCAACCAGAAGGACACCCTTGTCATTTTACTCAGACCTGTGGGTATCTTTTTAGGTGGACGCTTGCAAAGAAGCCTGTGAATTGAAGGAGAAGCTCGTTGAACGGATAGAGGTAAGGTGCCTGTCTTAGTTAGGGTTTCGTTGCTATGAACAGACACAATGACCAAGGCAACTATTGTAAAGACGACATGTAATTGGGGCCAATGTACAGGTCCAGAGGTTCAGTCCATTATCTTCAAAGCAGGAACACAGCAGCATCCAGGCAGGTATGGTGCAGGAAGCGCTGAGAGTTCTACATCTTCATCTGAAGGCTGCTAGCAGAATACTGGCTTCCAGGCAGCTAGGATGAGGGTCTTATAACTCATGCTCACAGTGACACACCTACTCCAATAAGGCCACACCCACTCCAACAAGACCACACCTTCTAATAGTGCCACTCTCTGTGCCGAGTATATACAAATCATAAGAGTGCCCCAAGTCCTCTTATGCAAGCCGGTTATCTGGGTTCTCAAGAAGCTAGATTACACCTCCTTCTGGTCCCTGGCTAGTTGTCTGTCTTCTTTTCCTCCTCTTGGGCTTCTGTTTTGGGATAAAAGATCACCTGACAGTTTCTGGAGTGTCTCATCCCTAACTCGTCTGGAGCTTGATCCGTACTACATACGCTGCACTCTGCAAGGCTCAGAGCAAATGGTAGCTCTTCCTCAGACCTCTCCTGTCTCTCTTATCCGGAGAAATAAGTTCGCCTTTGAGTTTGTTCTCCCAGCACCTTAGATGAGGAGGAAACCGTGAATGTGTGTCAGAAACAATGAACGGAGGATTACCCACTCCCTAACCAGAGGCTTTCCAACTTCACTGGGGACATGGTCCTCAGCCACACGCCTTAGCACGACTCTCAGTCTAATGTACATGGACGTTTAGCCGTGTGCTGTTTCACAAGCTGTGCACATATACCTGTACCTGTACCTGCCCATCACTATGTGTGTGTGCCACCGTATCTTAGAACAGTGCAGGTGGGCATCACCACGTATGTATGTGTGGCATAGATGGTCAAATTGAATAGACAGATCCAGGACAAGGGCTCCATTCCAATGGGTAAAGGTCAGCACGTGGGCTCCCCTCTTTTCTCCAGTTATGTAAGACATCATTGGTTTGTTTGCTTCCTTTTATTTTTATTTTTATTTTGTTGTTGTTGTTGTTGCTTTAAAAGAAAAGGTAGTTGATTGCTCTTTGAATTTCCTCCCCAGAGCTTCCATAAGGAAATGAATGTCTTGAACAGTAAGCTGGAGGTGTACTATACACAAGGATCGGATGCAGACTCCTGTAACTCTGACGACGTGGACATGGAGCAAGATGAGCCCCTGCTTCCCGAGGCTTCTCTGAGCCTGTCAGCATCACCCGCTCCTCCCTGCAGTGCCGTGTGGTGAGTAAGGAAATGGAGCTGGCATGGGCTGGACAGGCTTACAGACAGACTTACCAGATGTGCTCAGGGGAAGTGGCACACGGCATGGGCTGGACAGACTTACAGACAGACTTACCAGATGTGCTCAGGGGAAGTGGCACACGGCTTTAATCACTGCACTCCAGGGGACAGGTAAGTCTAAGTGTGGAGCTTCTCAACATAAGGACTATTTTAAGACTGACTGTTGATTAAAATTTATTTCCCTTTGTAAATTGTGTCTGTTAATTGAAGTCATAGGATTTTTCTTGTTTTAGCTATACACTATTGTACTAAGAAGTATATAGGCGCTGGGCAGTGGTGGTGCATGCCTTTAATCCCAGCACTCAGGAGGCAGAGGCAGGCGCATTTCTGAGTTTGAGGCCANCCTGGTCTACAGAGCAAGTTCCAGGACAGCCAAGACTACACAGAGAAACCCTGTCTCAAAAAACAAAACAAAAAACAAAAATCAAAAGAAGAAGTATATAGGCCAGACTGGAGAGATGGCTCAGCAGTTAAGAGCAATGACTGCTCTTCCAGAGGTCCTGAGTTCAAATCCTAGTGACCACATGGTGGCTCACAACCATCTGTAATGGGATCTGTTGCCCTCTTCTGGTGCATCTGAAGGCAGCTACAGTGAACTCATATGCATAAGAAGTATATAGGCATAGGTAGCTTTCTTATCACCTTAGATAAATCTTCCTATATGTAATATGGGAATATTACATATATTTTACCTATGTACAATATCTTTCTAAATAACTTTTAGATGTATGTGATATAGGGGACTGGATTCAGGACTTCATACATAGTAGGCAAGTGTTCTATCACTGAGCAAAATCTCCAATTCTTTCTTTTTTTTTCTTTTTTTTTATTTTATTTTTTTATAGTTTTCTGAGACAGAGTTAAAATCTCCAATTCTTATCTGTCTACATCCTTTCATAAAATGTAAAAATGTTTTACATTTATTTATTTTATTTTATGTGTAGGGGTGTTTGAGAGCATGGATTTAAGTATACCATATCCATGCATGTCTGATAGGGAGGTTAGAATGGGTGTTGGATCCCCAACCATTGGAGTTACAGGTGATTGCAAACCCTGATTGTGACATGTGTGGTGGTTTGAATAGGTATGGCCCTCATAGACTCATGTGTTTGAATGCTTGGCACATAGGGAGTGGCTACTAGGAGGCGTGGCCTTGTTGGAGGAAGTGTGTCACTGTGGGAGCCAGCTTTGAGGTCTCTTATGCTCAAGCCACACCCAGTGTGGCACACAGTCTCCCTGCTGCTGTGGATCAAGATGTAGACCGCTCAGCTCCTTCTCTAGCACCATGTCTGCCTGCATGCTGCCATGGTTCACACCATGATGCTAATGGATTAAATCTGTGAAATTGTAAGCCAGCCCCAGAGAAATGTTTTCCTTTAGAAGAGTTGCCATGATCACAGTGTCTCTTTGCAGCAATAAAACCCTAACTAGGACAACATGAATGCTGGGAACTAAACCTAGTTCACTGAGCCATCTCTCCATATGCACAATAAAGAATGGAGTTTAAAGACTTTGGTCGTCACCCCCACTAAAGGAAACAAGTTATCGAACAGATTTGACAACTTTTGTTTACTAGACCCCTCACCCTCCTTCCTTAAAAAAATTAAATCTACCCTGTGAAGTGCTGGTACAAGCCTTGAATTCCAGTACTCGGAAGGCAGAGGCAGAGAGGCAGAGAGGCAGAGAGGCAGAGAGGCAGAGAGGCAGAGAGGCAGAGAGAGAGGCAGAGAGAGAGGCAGAGGCAGAGGCAGAGGCAGAGGCAGGTAGATCTCTACTACTTCAAGGCCAGTCTAGTCTACAGAGTGAGTTCCAGAACAGCAAGGGCTACACAGAGAAACCCTGTCTCAAAAAAATAAATAAATAAAAACAAACAAACTGTAAATAATAAAATGAAATCATTTTATTGTTAAGAACTCACAACTAAAACTTTAACACAGCCAGATTAAGGTAGCCATTTGGATACACATATTCTCAAACCCTTGGATCTCAGTGAACTCCTGTGCAGTCCCTCCCTCCCTCTCTCTCTCTCTCTCTCTCTCTCTCTCTCTCTCTCTCTCTCTCTCTCTCTCTCTCTCTCTCTCTCTTTCTGAGACAGAGTTCCTCTGTGTAGCCCTGAGTGTCTTGGGCTGGCCTCAAACTCACAGAGATTTGCCTGGTTTTGTCTTCCAAGTGCTGGGATTAAAGGTGTGCACCACCACACCCAGCCCCCAAAAGTGATTTCTACTGAATCATAATGACTTGAATTTGATCCTCAGGTTGAACCCACATAACAAACCAGTTATAGTGACATGCATCTGCAGTTCAGGCAATCCCACAGCAAGGTTGGTAGGTGAGGACAGGCGATGCCCATGAAACTTAGGATCACCAGACCTGCAGTAATCAGCTTTGCACAATGTGTGTAACAGTGTCTACCCTGAAAGAAGCTCCTTAAGCAGGAAGGTAATCAACTCAAAATAGCTTCAGGAAGTTCCTGAAACTGAGGAGACTCATTAGACCCCACCAGAGTCCCCTCGAATGGAAGGATGTTGGATGTTGGGCTGCAAGGGAGTCTCTGAGATGAGACCAGCTGCTTGGAAGAAGCAGAAACCAACTGAGCTGCCTGGAAGAGGTTTAGTCGATCTGAGGTACCTGGGAAGGACAGTCTCCAGCCTGATGAACTTTCTGCAGGCTGTGCAGTGTGTTATAGGTCCCCAGATTTGTAAGCTGTCACCTGTGCTGGCTAGGGTGGTCTTTGGTGATGAAGCTGTCTTTGAGCCATTTCTGATCCTGAAAGTGACCCCTTGCCCATATTCTGTGAGTAACCCCAGTAAAGTTCATGGTTCACCAAGTTGGACTTTGATGGTATCCATACTTTGGTCTGCTGTGGGCTCTCTCCCTAGGGAGTGTAGACTAGTGTGTTACCTCTCCTCGGGAAATGTTTTTGTCACACAACACAGAAACAAAGGGGAAGGAGAGACCTAGTCCTCTGGCGTGTCATACCCACACCCAACATAGCCAGCCCAAGTATGGAAAACCTGGCTCTGGCAGGCCTTGCCCTTCTCCCCCATTCCCTCTGCCTTGCTAAACTGTTAGGTTACATTCCTAAAGCTAGCCACCAAGGTCAGTTCCCTTATTTGGCCACTTCCCCCTCCTGAGGCTGACTACCAAGGTCCAGCTATCAAAGTACCGAAGTCCAGCAATCAAAAGTCCCCTTTGGCTCACCTAATTAACATGCCTGATTTAAAATTAAACTCCTCATCTTAATGTGGAACTTCCCCTTGTACCTTTATAAGCTGTCATTTTCCCAAGGGTCACCTCTGTCTCCTCTCTATCCAGAGGCAGTCCTTTGTCCCCCAGGACAAGTACCCCTCCCCCTCTCCCGGTTTCCCTTCCCCTTCTCCCTCATCCCCTATCTCCTGCCTTTGTCTCTTATTCCCTGCCCTCTGTCCCTCTGGAACAAATAAATCTCCTTTGTGCTGAGAATGTGGTCTTGGATGTCTTGAGCTAGTACTGTCTCTTACGCACACACACACACACACACATATATATATATATATATATATATATATATATATATATATATTCTTTTTCAGAATTCTGAAAATTAAGGATTTACTATCCTTAATATATAAAGAACTTTCATAATACCAGAAACCAAAATATAACCCAGGCTTTAAAATAGGCAAAGGACTTAGACATCTCGTCAGAGAAGGTATGTGTATATATATATATATATATATATATATATATATATATATATGGTCAGCTACCTCAAAAAGAGATCTGCAATGGAGTTGTTCATTAGGAGCTACTTTCGATCCACTCCAGTGGGCAGTGCAAAGTATAAAGTGAAATTTATATGCCACTGCATATGTCTTCGTGTGCTTGGTGACTGCACTCTTTAAATATTACAGATATAATTTCATTCACTTGAGAGAAAACTAATACATCTTTAAAAGTCAATCAAAATCAGTAATTCTGTAGTATCAATCAAACAAATGCGGGTATATTTAGAAAGGGTTCAGAATCACAGAACGAAAGTGACCAGAGAAGCTTATGGGGATGCGCATGCGCTGTTTCCGCCTTTTTCAGCAGTGACTGCGGTCCTAGGTGGGTGACCACGGAGGGTGGAGATGCGGGGATGGAAGATCCGCACCTTCAAAGAGGCTCTGTTCTGGGTCTAAACACTCATGTCTTCTTTACTGTAGGAAGAACGCACTGAAGCTGTTCGTCATGGTCTACGTGGTCACCATCACTGGACTGTCGTGCTACATACTGTTTGTGGACGCCACGTTTCTCTTCGAAAGGGTGCTGCCCAGCGTGCTGGGGCACCGCACCATGTGGGATCTTCGGGAGATGATGGCGCCTTTCTTGAATTTAGAGGCGGAAGACTTGTTACCGTCCTAAAGATCCAAAGTTACCGATAACTGACACTCTTCCTCTCCAATGAAGCATGTTTCTATAGCATAGCAGTTAGCTTATTTTCAAATGACACCATTCAGTAGTCTATAAAGTGTATTGTTATTATATACAATTTACTTGATCACAGAAAAAATAAAAAGGATTTTATCAGTTAAACACAGGACCTTGCTGTGTAGGGGAGGCTAGTCCCAAATTGGTCCCTTGCCACAGCCTCCCAAGTGCTGGGGTTATAAGGTGTACAGGGAGGCTAAGCTTTCATCACTTTCGGTCCCAGTCTTTCTCTTCCCGCCCTGACACTTCCGATCATGCACTAGTTCCCGACTGCTCCTACTGTCGCTGTTTTGGACTCTGGGGTCTTGGAGAAAGAAGAATTCCTTTCTTCTGTGCACTGGGGCTTGAGGGCAGTAGAGGCATTTCTCAAAGTGTTCATTTTTCCAGTTGACAATCTTTGAAAACTATCTTTCCTTAGCAAAGACAACTACAAGTGTCATTAGAGCTATGCTCCTGTATTCCTGTAAGAGGCGGTATGCACAGGCACACTCATGAGCATACTCATAGTCACATACATGCATGCTTGTATGCACAGATACACACACACACACACACACACACACACANAGAGAGAGAGAGAGAGAGAGAGAGAGAGAGAGAGAGAGAGAGAGAGAGAGAGAGAGAGAACAGGGACACAGTGTGTTGTGTCAGACATTCTTTGGGAATTTTAAGGCAATTTATGCAAAGAATTGAGATATTTGGAATTTTGGTTTTTGAAAGAAAGTCCATTCTATTTTTCTGCTTATATCTGCCAGATCTGGTTCTGTTGCTCACAGTCAAAAGAATTCTGACTGATGTGAGGAAGTTTGAATGTTTCATACCTAATCATTGGTAATGAGGAAGTAGTTCTAACTGAGCTGTGCAAGACAGAATTGAAATGGAGTGGGCGGGGTGGGGGTTACAGGGGCTGGTGTAGCTCAGTTTGTGGAGTGTCTCATAGCATGCTCTAAGCCCTGGCTTTAATCCTTGGCATGGTGCAAAACCTGGCATGGTGGTGCATGGCTATAACCACAGCACTTAGCAGGTGGGGTGGGAGGATCAGAAGTTCAAAATCATTCTCAGCGTCACAGCCTAGAGTCCTGCCTCAAAAGGCAAACAACCCATTCGGTGGTCTGGGTGGGGAAGAAAGGGAGGGATGCACAGGTAAACACGGGGGGATGGACTTTATGGCAGTCAGTTGTATGATGGATGAAGGAGTGGAAGGTAAACAGGCAGAGAGCTGTAGAATGTGGTCCAATCCTTACGCCTGAATTAAATCATGGGTATTTTTATGGTGAGAACAGGAAAACCATCCTAAAGAAAAAGAAACAAGTAAAAGTTGAAAGGGTTTTTTTTTCTGGTTTGTTTATTTGTTTGAGGTTATTTATTTATTTATTTATTTGTTTGTTGTATTTCAAAACAGGATCTCACTATGCATCCCTGGCTGGCCTTGTTATATGGAAACCAGGCTGATGTCAAACTTGTGGCAGTCCTCCTGCCTCCAAACCTCTACTTGAGAGATCTCAGATGTGTACTACCACACTTGTTTTGCATCTCTGAGATAACTTGCAATCTCGTTGTTGAAATCTTGAGTTCATACTCCTGCCGTCACTAAGCATGGAAAACTTCCAAGCTGAGGCGCTGTTGTTCACATTCTTGTTGTCGCCTTTACATAAACCTCGTACATATGAGCCCCTCCCTGCTGCAAAATCCAGCCTGTCAAACTTGCGTAGACTGCCAATGGGCACACAGTGTTGGAAAACTCCAAATGTTACCATAAACAGCTAGTGTGTATGTGTAAGTGTGTGTATGTGTGCATGTGTGTGAATGTGTATGTGTGCGTGTGAGCATGCACACGTCACAGCATATATACATGATGGTCACAGGACCAATTTGGAGAGCTGACTCTCTTTCCATCTTGTTGATGCAGTGTCCCTCGTTTCTGCTGTTGTGCATACTGAACACTAGCTGGTAGCTAGCCAGCATGCCTTCTGGCAATTCTCCTGTCTCTGTATCCATGAAGGAGTGTTGGGGTCTCAGATGTGTGCCTCTCATCCAGTATTTTGTGGATTCTGGGGGTCAGACCCAGGTTATCAGGCACACAGTGTGACAAGTGATTTACCTCCTGAGCCATCTCATAAGCCCCAAATATCATTTTTATGCTGGTGTTCTATAGCTGCAAAACCTTACTGGTTGTTGTAGATGTAATTGGTTTGTGTAGATGGAACCAGCTATCCACGGGGTTTCCAGAAAGAATCATTTCATTACCTATTTATCTAGCTCTGCCTCCAAAAGTCCCGATCCTTCCAAGTCTCTATTTTTAATAAATTCCCCAGACAGTTCTTAAGACCCAGAATTTAAACTGCTACCATGCTGTTTCAGACAAAAGCTAACCAGATTACAGATTAGTCATGAAGCACACAAGGCTAATCAGGAGGTGAGCGACTTCTTGGGGGAGAAGATTTGGCTGGTAGGGGAAAGAGGGAATTTCCAGGACACACACACAATCAAAGTCTCTGGGAACAATGAACATTCAAAGGGTATATATATATATATATATATATATATATATATATATAATTTTATTTATATGAGTACACTGTTACTGTCTTCAGACACATCAGAAGAGGGCATCAGATCCCATTACAGATGGTTGTAAGCTACCATGTGATTGTGGGGAATTGAACTCAGGACCTCTGGGAGAGCCGTCAGTGCTCTTAACTGCTGAGACATCTCTCTAGCCCCCTCATAATATATTTTTTTAAAGTCAAGGGTAAAAGTTTGCTTATAGATAAAAGGCCCCTTCAGACCAGGTTGGAGTGAGGCAGAAGGTGGCGAATGTCTTTTATAATTCTTAGGTAAGTTCTTACTACTGGATTTGATACCAAATGATTTATCTATAAACCCTAAAAGGAAGTTTGAGGTTAACTTGTTCACATAAAGCTCAAAGCCTTGTGATAATTATATAGCACAAATAATGAAATATGGTTTTAAGAAGAGAGCCTTAAAGGATAAGTTTGTATCACACTGACTTCTAAGATGGTTTTCCTTGGGATTTTGACAAAGCTGAGAAATTTTTTTCCTAGGGAAAGATTATCCCTGAAATGCAAGTGCTATTCTTTATTTTCAGTTTGTCAGCATCTCACCCTGGAAAGTTGGGAGTGAAAAAATAAAATTTTACTGAGTGCAGGGAAACTTTGTGAAGCATCATAACATCCAGAGGGACTGGGGGCAGGGGGGTGTAGGGCAGTGCCCTTAGCTGGTCCTGGTTGGTTGGGTTGGGTCTTTTCCAGATCTTTTAATGCCATAGTCTGCTGAGCCCAGCACTGTTCTACAGTGTTAGCTAAAAATGCCTGAATCGTTGCATGAGTATGTGCTCTGCTTGGTCTCTGAGGAGAGACGAGTGTTCACAGGCCTCTGCCTGCTGTTCTTTGAGTGATGAAAGTGTGCTGTAGTGATAAGAGCTTTGAACTTGGATTCGGAGTTAGGTTAGAGGTACTCTCCGATCCCAGTTGCGTGGTGAAGTCATCTAATCTCTCCCTGTGGAAGGCAGTGCCTTCCCTGCTTGCCCGGAGTGTTGGCTGCAGAGAGTGAGGACCCTCCCTCCCTGGTCAAGAAGCTCCCTTACCCCAGGTCCCTCTGAGGAATGATCTTCAGTGTCAACCCGAGAGGATTTAGACTCACCCAGGAGACTGAGAGCACACGCCTCTGCGTGTATCTGTGGGAGTGTTTCAGAGCCGTAGTAAAAAGACTCATCTAAAATGTAGGTGGCATCCTCCAGTGGAGCGGGAACTTAAATGGAGTAAGAGTTGGGGCGGGGAAGTGAGTAGTGCACCAGCATCCATCTCTTTCTGTTTTCTGACTGCAGAAGCAATGTGACCAATTGCTTCCTGTTCCAGCTGTCACACGGTCCCTGCCTTGATGGACTGAATCCTCTCAAGCTGTAAGCTGGGACAGATCCTTCTCCGTTTGTTCTCAGGTAGTTACTGTTATGAAATATAATGTGGCAAGAGGCTACCTGGTGGGCTCTGGCCAATGTGTGCTCCTGAGTAATCGCGCCGTGAAACAGGTCTGGTATAAGGGGGTCTACTTGGGGAACGGAGGGGAGAGAGGACTTGGAGAAGGGGTAGAGGCAAATGAGTAGACATGTTGAAAGGCAGACAGAAAGGCAGACAGGACAGATAGGAGCAGAGCTACGAGGACGGAGAAGAGGATGGGCACAGAGGAGAGAAAGAGGGGAGAGAGAGACTGACGGGGAGTGTGTGGTGTGTGTGTGTGTGTGTGTGTGTGTGTGTGTGTGAGAGAGAGAGAGAGAGAGAGAGAGAGAGAGAGAGAGAGAGAGAGGTAGTAGTGGGTTAGTTCTTTTATATGCAGCCCACAGCTGAAGCACCTGGAGGTAGGACGTGGTGACGTCAGCCACCCTTGCTGGGAGGAGCCTAGTGGAACTGCCTGTACGCTCACATTTACAGTGACATACAGAAACATAACTGATACAGTCCCCTTCTGTGGGAATTATCTGCGTGACCAACACAGGGCACATTTCTGAAGGCTCACCCAGGCACCAGCGCTGACTGGGGAACTGTTGAAGCCATACAGCGATTGCATGCTACCTTAAGCTCTCCACCATCGCAACCCTGTTCCCAACATCCTCTTCTTCATGGTTCCATTCTGAAAGCAGCCCACACATGCACATGGAAGTCTTGCTCTGAGCATCCATTTCCCGGGGTCTCTAAGACACCTGTATTAGTTGTCACGGGGGCTATTCATGAGTGTATCTTTTTCTTTTCTTTTTCCTTCCCCACGCCCAGAAACACAAAGAAGGGCAGAGAAGTGGGAAGGGAAGGTTTTACAGCAGTGCTAAGTGGCTGGGGAGACAGCTTGCTCCCAGACCGATTGCTGAGTTGTCAGGGTTGGGGCTTGGAACCCAATACCCACATCAGGCAGCCCCCAGGCCGGCATCCACTTGAAACCCCAGATCCAGAGGATCACACTCACAGTCGCAATCAATATCAAACAGAAAATCTGCAAAAATAAAACCAAGAGTCCACACATGTTCTCAATTCAGATTCATGAAATAAGCCCCTGCCATATTCTATCAGTTTGTGTTTATCAATAGATTTCCTGGATTCACTTGAAACTCTGCATATGTTACTTTTCCTTCCATCATGTTTGAATCTATCTATCTATCTATCTATCTATCTATCTATCTATCTATCTATCTATCTATCTATCCTAAGAACAGGATAGTCTCCTATGGATCGAGGTGTAACTATGAAATGGGAAAAGCTTGATGTATACACATTGCTATCCATATCATTTGCCAGTTGTCTCAAAACTGTCCGGTATTCTGTGTGCTATAATCTTGCCCTATCTTTTAAACTTTTTTTTTCCAGAGTATTATCTAATCCTTTTCTGGGTATTATCTCTGGAGGTGAGCAAACCCCATCTGCTCTTCACTAGTGATGTTTATTGATCATCCCAGGAAGATGTCTGGTTTCCCCCACTAGAACAGAATTTTTAAAATCATAGAAGAATCTTTTAAAAAATTATGTGTGTTTGTCTGCATGTGTGTATGTGCATTACATGCATGCATTACCTATAGAGGCCACCAGATCTACAGAATCAGTGTTAGAAGTTCTTGTGAGCCTCCATGTGGGTGCTGGGAACTTAACCCAGGGCCTCTGCAAAAGCAGTTTGTGCTTTGAAACACGGAACCATTGTTCCAGCCCCTAGGGAAACATTTTGCAATAGTGAACTATAAGAGATCACATTACAGTCATTTGAAAACAAGAGTAAATGAGCATTCTATGACATCTTCCACATGCAAAGGACACTCCTTACCACTACTGATCCTGAATTTGAGTGGCAGAGTGGGACTAGGAAACATCAGGGTGCTAAGAAGACATGGAGGTCTGCAGAACTGACGTAATTTGCCAGGTAAATCAGGGTGCTCTGTGTCTCCCAGCCTCTTCCTCAATCCCCTCACATGTGGGGAAAGCAGAGAAAATGTCTTCTCTGTTCGCTTGTCACTCAAGAACACATCCAAAGAAGAATGCATGCATGCCCTCCCCTCCTTGGAAGAATGGTACCGGAACATTCTCAGACTTCAAATCTGTTCGCATTTAAACACTGTCCACGTCCAGACTGGAAATGCATTTCCTGTCTTATCATTTCAAAGAGCTACCTTAATCCCTGGCTGTCCCCCTGCTCATTGTTGGCAGCTCGGAGCCAGCTGAACATGAGATAAAGACCTCAGCTTTTGGAATTTGGTCCACAGAGCCTCTTTTGTGCGGCTTCTGAGTAAAAGTGCAATGGTGGTTCCCTCCCCCTCCCCTGCCCCCTCAGCTCAAATTGGAGTTAACTGTGCTATTTTGAAATCTTCCAAAGGCAGACAACCCAAGAACCTATAATTGTAGAGGGACCGTCTTCGCTGGCAGCTGTGTCTGTGTAGGTTGTGAAAAGCAGATGGGCCCAGCAGCAGATTCAGCTCTGAAGTTCCCATCAGTGTGGTGTTAGACCCAAGCTTTTCCTGTGTTGCCTGTATCATGTATCAGGACAGCAAGAACAGATCTTTCTATGCCTTCATTTCTACTCTGGTGATAAAAACTATTCACACATCCTCACATTGGATTTACTGCAAACAACACGCAGGGAATGTCTGTGGCTCCCCACTTACTGGCTGCTATGGGCAACCCTAGAAACTCTTAAGCTCTAGTATGCTGGATGTGACTGTGTTTGAAGACAGGGGACCTTAAAGTGGAAATTGTGTTAGAAAAAGGACATTATGGTAATCCCAACCCGAAGAATATGTGGAGATGTACAGAGAGAGCCGCCAGCCACGGAGGACTGTGTCAGAAGGCGTCAGACTCTAGGCTTCTTGACCTGGACTTTGAATCTCCAGAGAGTTGAGAAATGGTTTCTGTTGTGTAGTAAGGTTTACTGGGGCCTGGCAAGTGCCTGAGTGACCTTCAGAGAACAACCTAACCCTTTGAGGCAGGATAAGAGATGTGACTTGCAGGCTCAGAGTGAAGTGTGAGGTTTCCTGTTAAAAAGTTACAAGCAAGTGTGGTGGTTTATAACCGTAATTCCAGAATTGCAGACTTCTAAGCAGGAGAACTGCTTAGAATCTGAGGACAGCTTTGAGTTACATAGTAAGTTCCAGGCTAGCCTGGGGTCAGGTCTACACAAATGTTAAGACAGCATCGCAGGATAGTAACCCATGTGGGGTGCCCTCTGAGCTGTTGGGTGGGGGTGACCCTGAGTGGCCGCAATTTTCACCTGCCCATGAAGCTGGTTCCACTTTGAGGCCTCAGTTTCATCATCCAGAAAGTGGTGGTAATAATGCCACTTACTCTCAGGGCTGGGAAGATTAAATAAGATTCTAGATAAGCAGCCAGAGAACATGAAAGGATGAGGGGTAGGCTGTTAAAAGGTTCTCATGAATTGTCTTTCCTGGGTCAAGTCCCAGGATCCTCCCTCCCCCCAAGCCCCCAACGATGGTCTAGGAACCATTAGTGAGCAGGATGTTGGAGGGTAGGAGGGGGTCAGAGGGCAGGCCCTGGTGGAGCTGGGGGGTTTTGCAGGAGTGCGCAGAGCCTGTGCTTACTGACACTTCTAGTCTGAGGAGGGGGTCTCTGATGCAGGAAAGGCATTGCTTTGGCCTCCTCTTCTCTGGCTTCTGCCTGCAGCAGCACAGGAAGTGTGCTCCACTTAAAGTGAGCTTTGGATCCCAGCGCTTTCTGACAAAGGTGTTATTATTTCCACGCATATGACTCCTTTACTCTATAAATAAATAAAGCTTTAGAAGAGAGAACCAAACACAGCCCCCAGGGCTTAAAATAGGGCAGGACAAACAGCTCTGAGATCAGAAAACAGCACTCCTGAGAAGAAAGCCGGGGGTCAAAAATACATAAAAAACAAACACTGTTTTCTAAAATTATTTAGAAGCCAGTAGATTGAATATTACAACGAGACTCGCAATTTAAAAAAAAATAAATAAATAAACTCTTTTAGAGGACAATATAATGGGAAAATAATTTTTAGCGTAAGACATAAAGGTCTGACTTGACTAGATGTCCCCCAGCATTTTAGTAGATTTCCTGGGTTGTTCTTTGCAACTTACTTGCAATTCAGCCTCTCTCCGGAAGGACTTAAGCTCATTTACTCTTTTCCCCCTCATAGGAGGATGGACTTCCATCCTTTGATTGACAGGAAAGCTCAAAACATTACAAATAACTTTATAAGAAAAGCAGCATTTTCTTAGTCTTGCTGGTCCTTCTCATGAGAGTACTTCATAAAAGCACAGCAAGATTGTTGGAAAGATTTTTTTTTTCTTTTTTTTCTTTTTTTCTTTTTTTCTTTTTTTTTGTGTGTGTGTGTGAAACAAGATGGTAGCAAAGCTCTGACTTTGTTCTCTCCCAAATTAGAACACAGTTAAAGTTCAGGACCCTCAGTGATATGGCTGCAGATGGAGAGGTTCTGGGAAGATAACATGATGTTCAGGCTCCTTTCTCTTGGTCTTCGTTCACTGGACCTGTAATCACAGCTTCCTTCACTCCAGTTGCTTAGGGAAAGGATGAGGTGGAGCAGGGCTTTGTAATTAATATAATGACATTAATTAATATGCAATGATAATTACCTGGTGCGGAGTAACACATTCTGACTTCCTGTAGTGTCTGACAAAATAGACCCTAAGACAGACTAAGACTGACCCAAAACAAGTCACCAGGGAACAAGATTAGAAACATTATCTTGGCCACCAGGTCGCATCTTAAGAATTTTCTCATCAATTCAGAATAGAATACTCAGCTCTGTACTGTCTGTGGCTCTTGGGAAATATGAAACACTCCCACAAGTGTGCCTCATTAGAACCATAGGTTAGTGACGCTCATTCAAGGGTTTCAGATCATCCCAGCTGATAGAGACAAGGGTGTGAGACAACCAGAGAAGTGAGAGAAGGGGCAGGGGAGGTGGAGCTGCAGAGGCTCATGGGAACACAGTGCAAGCTCCCCCAGAGAGTCTGTATGCATCCTCTATGTAACAGCCTTTCTTTCTGCAGGCACCAGCGTCAAACTGGGGTGGAATAATGTAATTTCGTAGTTTTATGGCCTCAGGGGAGTTCATAAACTCTTTGTGGCTTTACAAATTTAGGAACTAAGACAGGCTTTACAGAATTCATGCTGGTATACAGTAAAGATTTAAAAGTGGTGTGTGTTTGTTTACTTTTATAATTATTTTTGTTATTGTAGTTACATTTGATCTGATCTGCAGCTGCTACAGCCTTTCATGTCATGGCGTCTACTGTCCCATGACTTCTGGCCACCCAGTGTTCTATGTGGGACTCGCAGACCCCCTCCCTTTCAGTCACTAACGGCTTTGTTTTGATCTTTTTCTGGACTTCACACTCCTGCTTACTCTTGGGGCAGCCCACTGCTTGCTTTTCCATCTTTGCATCTGCTCTACTCTAGTGTCTGACATTTAGGTTCTCACACCCATTGTCTTTTGAGAAGACTTGATTGGGCCAGTTACTGAAGATTCAACAGGGACTTCTGAGATCCTATTCTTGTTACACTGATAGAGACAAGGGTGTGAGATAATTTAAACTCACACTCAACTCTCTGAGTCAAGCGAGGATCCATGGCACAGTCAATCCTATTGTATTCTGTCTGGCAAGATGGCTCAGTGGGTAAAGGTGCTTGCTGCCAAATTGGATGATCCAAATATCATCTCTAGAGCCCACATGGTGGAAGGAGAGAACTGACTGCCACAAGTTGTTCCGTGACCTCCACACACAAATAAGTAAATGTAAAAATAATTTTTAAAAAGATAAGGTAAGGAAAACAGGTGGGGGATGGGTGCGGCAGTATGCAATTCCAGTTGCAGGGGCAGGGGCAGGGGCAGAGGCAGAGAGACAGGGGTAGTTCTTTGAGTTCAAGGCCAGCCTAATCTACACAGGTTAGCTAGGGCTGCACAGTGAGACCCTCCCTCTCTTTCAAAAAGAAAATTGTCAAGGCATATTACCTTTACTCTTTTCTTTCTCCGGTGGGCTTGCTGAGATGGGGCTTCTCTGCTGAGCCCTGGACATCCTAGAACTCACTCTGTAAACCAGGCTGGCCTCAAACTCAGAGACCAGCCTGCCTCTGCCTCCTGAGCACTGAGATTAAAGTCATGCGCCATGACCACTGGGCTACCATTATTATTTTTACTGTTGTAACATTTCCCATTACAGGTACTGTCTACATGCTTTCTGAGGGATCCTCTATAGTGATCCTCTATATCTTCTAGCATCTCAGACTGCTAGAAGAAAGCTGTGGGGTCCCAGCTGTCAGTCTGTCACATGCCCACCTCAGTGGACTCTGCTTTCCTCACTACTGGTATCTTATTTATAGATGGAGAAACTGAAGCCCAAGACATCAAATGATGCAGGCTCAGATTTTACCTAAGGACAGGTGCTGATTTTAATAGTTAACCAACAACAACTTATTTCTGTCTCTCCATAAAAGGATGCCTGTGGTTATTACATCATATCTCATTGTGAATTCAAGCAACAGAAGGTCACGTAAGATGAAATAGAAGCACGGTGGTTTAAAGCATTTAAAAGAGAGACATACTTAAATAATAGTTGTGACACTTTCTCTTGGCTTCCTTGATCCCCTGGCTAGTTTAACAGACCACAACACTAATTACTTGGCAGTGGAGTGGCTGCAGGCTCAGCATCCTTCCTTGGAAAGGCATTTCTGAAACCAGCGTCTGGAGGAGCCAGTGAAGAGGGCAGGAACCCCACCCCTACCCCACTGGGCATCACAGAACCCGAGAGATACACTCTCCAGTCCAAGCTTTATTTACCAGGAACCTTCTCAGCTCACCAGGAAGAGTCCATCCGTGAAAGCAATCTTTCCAACCAGGGTTGTCTTTCTTACGTGATATCTGCTTTTAGAAAACTCTTTCTCCTCAGCCTTCTTAGATAGAAGTTTCTGGATTGAAGTTCACAACAGATCACTCAAAAATGTAAATTCTGGCTTAGTAGGCAAACTCTACTTAAGGTTAAGGACTAGGAGAGACTAAATAAAGAAACATTAACTTAATGATTGTCCAGGAGCAAAGGCGAAAATGAAATGTCTTGGTGTGAGGCTTAGGAATGACAAAAGGCATTACTCCGGGAAATGAGGCATCCCAGAGTGCCAAAAGGGAGACATTTATCTCAGCAGTAAGACATGAGATAGTGAAGCAGGAGTTTTGCCTAACGCTGTGCAGAGTGGAAAAATCAAAGGGCAGGCAGTCACCTCCTGAGCGTGCTCTGTTATTGGTCCAGCACCTTCTGTTCTTGAGATCTGTAGAGATCTCTGCACAGAATGCATTAGGCAGAAGGTCACGTGATTCCTACAAAGGCCCGGTGGCTTGGGAAGGGGCGGCCTGCTTGGGGTGAATGCTGTGCAGATCATCTGCACAGACTGGGAAACAGGAATCTCACCTATGTCTGGGCTTTGTATCCTGGGGTTTCCCCAACCTAGCCCTAGTGCACCCTTCCCCTTTGGCCACTCCTCCTTTGGAGACAGGGTCTTGCTATGTTGCTTCAAATTCCAGGTCGATACCAATCTTCCCACCTCAGTCTCTTGAGAGGCCGAGATTACAGATGCACACCACTATCTAATACTTAAAAATAACTTAATCAGCTGAGTCTGTTAATACGATTATTTAAGGGAATTTTTTTTGAATCTCATCATTAGTCAAAGGCTGCGAAAAGTGATCATTCTTATTTTTAACTAAGAATGTCTCCTGCAGCTTTTAAATGGATGAATACAACAGATAAATTGAACGTACCTAGGATTTTTTTTTAGGTTTATCTGGTGAATAATTAGAGAGAAACCTTGGGGAAGAGTAGAGGAAGACTCGCCCTTAGGACAGAGTATTTCAGTATTACTGACCTAATTCTTGGGAGGGAGAGGGGTTGGAGTCACAGCTCAGTAGTGCCTCAGTTAAGATTGGGTGCTGTCACTAAATGCCACACTACTGATCACGCAGCACAGCAGCAGTGTCCTTGTGAAGGAATTCCAAAACCAAGCCTGCTTTAGTTGTGTTTTGACTCATTGTTTTCACCACAGGTTTAGCCCACTGTGCATTGGTCATGTGACTGAAAGCAGCTTGGGGCTCCAAAATCCTCTGGAGACAGTCTGTCCATGTTGTTACTGAGCTTCTAAAGACATTGCCCACAGCAAGTTAGGGGGTGGAAGTATTTATTCAGTGAGGTTGTTCTTTTTTATGTCTACAGGACAAAACACAGTTCTAGGCGGCTGGAGAAAGAGCTCAGTGAGGCTCTCTGTTGCTCTGAGTGTTTTGGTGCTCTGCGATTCAGAATCCTGCTGAGTCTTCACTCTGCTCATTAGAATTAATGATTGATTGATGATTGTCATATCTGAGGCTCTGATTGAGAGCACTTGCTCTCCCTACAGAGGACCTGGGTTCGGTTCCTAGCACTTGCATGGTGACTCATGATAGGGGATAGTAAGTTCAGAAGTTTCAGTCCCCCCCTTCCAGGGGAGCACTTTGACTTCTGCAGATGTGTGCACACATAAACTAAATCTTAGATAACAACCTGCTCCTCTCACAGATGGTTCAGGATTACTGGACTACAAGGCAGAGGCTTTTGAAGAGGAAAATGTGAAACCAGGTTCTGGCATACTGGGACAAAGATCCTCACCCGTGGTCACTTTCCTGGTTTGGGTGTGCCTCTTCCTATGGGAAATACTGAAGAAGGGGCTTCCAATGACGTTTAGGGTTCCTGTAGGGCCCCACTTTCCCCATTCCCAGCTTTCACTGAGGTCTCTTCCATTTCCCACCCCAACATGATGATAGCACCTGGCAGAGTTCCATGAGACTCAGCTTTGGAGTAACTGGGCAGACAATAGTCACGTGACCTTCAGACCGATTGTGGACACAGGAACATTCCCATGAGGCACAGATGACCTGGGATAGAGGTTGGTGCTGGTTTGCCCCTTATCAGCCTATTTTCTTCTGTAGCCATGTTCTGACTGGAGTTTTCCAATGTACACGGAGGCCAGTGCCTTCAATGTTAAGTAGCAGACTCCCTTCTATTTTATTTTCCTTTTATATGGATAGGGGTTTTGCATGCATGTCTGTGCAACATGTGTGTGTAGTGCCTGCAGAGGCTAGAAGAGGGTGTTGGACCTGCTCAAACTGGAGTTACAGAAGGTAGTGAGTTTAGGGAATTGAACCCTGGTTCTCTGGGTTGAGCCACTGAGTTGAGCCCTTTCTCCAGCCCCTGAGGCTATCTTACAAACCGTTCAGTATCACAGTAAAATCCAAATGTAGAACAGATAAGAGCTGGGACCCTGGCAGAAAGGAGGGAGGCAGAGGCTGAAATGGCCCCCACCGGCCCTCCCCTGCTTGGTGTGACCCCTGGTTTGATCTGCTCCACCCCCCACCCCCACAGTGTGACTCCTGGTTTGATCTGCTCCAGATTGGGTCTTTTTCTGCTTTCCTTTTGAGTCGCTTGTTCCCTGTCAGCTGTTATCATTCCAGCTGTAGTGGGAACGGGAGGCAACTTCCTGTTATTCTATCCTGCCATCTCTTTGGGGGTGGACGTTCCCTCCCCCTCCTGAGGCTGGCTGTGGTTTGGGAAGAACTGGAGTCTGGAGGCAGCCATCCTGTGACTAGGGCTGTAGGAGCGGCTGGAAGCTTCCAGCCACCCTGTGAGGGCTCCTGGAAGCCAGGCAGAAAGCAGGCACTGACTCAGGGAAGAGGAGGCTGGAGTGGTGGAGGGAGTCAAGGGATGAGTTTAGAAGATACTGGAGGGAGTTCCAGGTTGAACAAGTGACTGGCAGGAGGAGGGGAAGGGGAAGGGGGAGGGGGAGGGGGAG
>NC_034591.1:161307330-161317056 GCF_900095145.1 Mus pahari
GGAAGGGGAAGGGGAAGGGGAGGGCGAATCTGAAAAGAACAGGGCCAGAGGGACATTGAGAGAAAGCCGAAATCTGTGAGGGGGTGGTCGATGTTTTTGGCTGAAAATAATTCAGGAGTAGACTTCGTATGCAGAAGTGACAGGCTCCATTTTCTCCAGCCCTGTGTGCTTGTTACATTTGCCAAACTCTCTCTTTGCATTTGGCATAAGGAATACACAGAGGGATTGAGCTTGAAGCCTACTCTTCAAAATGTTTTAAATTTGGTGCCGATGTGTGGTACAGACCTGTAGCCCTAGCATTCTGGAGGCTGAATCACTGGCTGCAAGTCTGAGTCCAGCCTGGGTTGCATCGTGGGTTCCAGGCCAGCCTGGACTATATAGTGAGCCTGTCTCAAATATCCGTTTGCTGGGTATGGTGATGTAGGCCTTTAATCCCAGCATCCTGGAGACAGAGGCATATGCACCTCTGTAGGTTCTAGGCCAGCATGTTCCAAGACATCCAGGCTACATAGTGAGACCCTGTCTCAAACCAAACAAAACCCCCACCCCTTTCACAAACTGTAAAATGTTAACAGAAAGGCAGGCAGGAAATACCTTGCTTTTTGTTTTGTTTTGATTGTTTGTGACAGGGTTTCTCTGTAGAGCCCTAGGTATCCTGGAACTTGCTCTGTAGACTAAGCTGGTCTCAAACTCAGAGATCCTCTTGCCTCTGCTTCCTGAGTGCTGGAATCAAAGATGTGTATCACCACTGCTACTGACAGGAAATATCTTTAACAAGGTATGCTCAACCATAAGTTACACACCTGTAAAATACCTCCTATGGTAACCTTGATAGGCATTGTCGGCCCCACTTAGAGTGGAAGTAGCTGAAGTTTCAAGTCGATAATTTGAGTGTTACGCAGCATGTGGCAGAGCTCTGTAGAGGTCCACTCCCAGACCTCCCCACCCTGCCCTGTGATTTCACTGTGGCACACAGCAGGTCCTGACAGGTCAAAGCTTTAATTGGACCTTGACAGAAGAGTAGGTAATCCACTTATACCTTTGGTGTAAGTGACAAAAGGTAGCACCCAAGCAGGGTCTGTAAGTCTCTCTAATAGAGGGATGGACAGAAGAGGAAGATGGGTGGGGCTGGGGATAAAATAGAAGCTGGAACGGGGTAGTTTTAGGAGACCAGCTGAGAATTTCAAGGCAAGATGTTGATGACAAAAACAAACACTTCAGAAGCTCATTTGGTTTGGTGTAGACAATCACAGCTGGGGAATTCAAGGGAAGGCTTCAGAATAGAGTCAGTCAGACAGTTACCATGGTGACAATATAAAGTCAGTGTGAGCGCAGGGGTCAAGGCTAGTTTATCTCTGCAGCTTTAGAGTTGCTGAAACTGTGTGGAGTATGAATAATCAATACTATTTTTTTTTTTTAAATGTGAGTGTCTTGCCCAGAGGTATGTGTGTACACCTGGGGGACAGAACAGAGCGTCAGATCCTCTGGATCCGAGGCTTTTGACTCCTCATGTTAAACTCAGTTTACTGCCTATGGACAGGTGGGCTGGGAAGAACATATGGGACACAATGAGGGACGTTGTGAATCCATGGTGGTAGAATGGTGAATGTGCAACGTCATTAATCAAAGAACACACAATAAAGCCAGCTGAAAAGTCACACATCACACACCTTAATCCCAGCATCTGGGATTAGCGGAAGAAGGCTCCTGAGTTCAAGACTGGCCTATGCTACACAGTGAGTTCAAGGTTGGCCTATGCTACAGAGTGAGTTCCAGGATAGCTTCAGATACTTAAGAATCTGTCTCAAGAAAACTACAATCAAATGCCCCAGTCAACACATACACAAACACACCACCTTCTGTTCCCCAGGTGGTGTGGCCTGGGGGGACTCATAGCCAACAAAAAGCTAATCATATGCTGTATCCATAAAGCTGCTTTTTATCATTCAGTTCTGTCCTGGGTCTGACAGGAAACTGAAAGAAGGGCTCCTCCGGAGAATCTCCCTGACTTTGCAGCCAAGAGGATTACACAGCTGATATCCACCAAAGGGTAAATAGTAGTTAATTCTTAATTGTTAGCTCAGTCACTGCAATTGGTTCAACAGTAATTATTATCATGTGGCTTGAACTCAGTTGTGAGGGTTCTCCCTTTTCAGTTGTGCATCAAAACAGAAGCCTTATGGGACTTAAAAAGTTCAGCACAGGGCCTGAAGAGACGGCCCAGTTAACCTCTTCTGCTCTTTTTGCAGAAACACTTGAGTTCAGCCCACAGCCCCGACCTCACAACTGGCAGAATTCAATGCTTCTAGCCTCCATGGGCACACACACATACTACACATAATTAAACAAAATAACAAAAATAGCTGGGTGTGGTGGTACACATCTTTGATTTGAGCAGTCTGAGGCAGAGGCAGGCAGATAGCTGTTCAAGACCAGTCTGGTCCACACACAGTTTCACGACAGGACAAACAAGCAAAGAACAACAAAAAACCCAACAACAAAAATAGTAATAATAAAAAAATCTTTAAAAAGCAGGTTAGTGCTGAGCGTGGGCCTGTAATCCCAGCAACCAGGAAGGCTAAGGTAGAAAGATAACAATTAGAAGATCAGCCTTGATATGTGTCACAGCGGGGGGGGGACACCTCAAAACAAAACAGAATGTAAATAGTAAAATATTTACCCCCCTCCCTCTGGACAGTCCATTTTATTTCTCTGGAAGCTTGTGTGTCTTTTTATTTTTATTTTTGTCTCGTTACTAAATGCAAAAGCAGCCACGTGGTTGAGCGCCGCCAGAGGACCACGCGGAGCTTGGGTGGCCACGTCTGGGATCCTCGTCCGCTCAGTCTCTGCAAGTCCTCAGTTTCCCCGGGCTGTCCCCGGCCCGCCGCGCTGCAGGGCAGGAGGCCTCCGGGGCCTTTTACTTTATCCGCGGGGCTCTCCGCCCGCCACGTCGGCCCGGTCCGCGACACAGAGGCGGTCTTTCGGGGTGAGCGTCGCTTCCGACCCGGGAAGAGCTGCGACCGTCCGCCCGGCTCAGCTCAGAGCAGCCCTTTATCCGCGCCCTACAGACCGCAGCCGACCGGCCGCGCTCCCCACCGACGCCCACTCCCAGCTCCGCTGGGCTCCGCCAGGAATGTGGGAGACCCGGCGCCGCCTCGGAGTGACCGCGCGCCCGGCCAATCAGCGGGCCGCAGGCGCGAGGCCCCGCCCCTCCGCCCCTGGGGCTGGTTCCCGCCGGGGGCGGGGCGGGGCGGGGCGGGGCGGGGCGGCGGGCCGCGGAGGACCGAGGGGAGGCGGCACCTGGGCGGCGGTGATGTCAGCCGGGCGCTGTGCTCCGGCCCCGGCTCCTGTCGCCGTGTAGGGCGCGGGGGCGGCCGCGGCGAGAGTGGCGATCTGGCAGGCGGGCGGGTGCCGGGAGGCGGAACTGCAACTTGTGGAGCTCGGCGGCCCTCCGCCTCAGGTAAGCCAGCCGCGGGCGGTTCCTTCTGCGACCCGCGCCCGCGTTCCCGGGGATCTCTAGGGAGTGGGGGGCAGCAGCTTCGGGGTGACAGGAAGGGCTCGTCTGGGTGCTCGGTTCCCTCACCCGGACTCCCCACAGCACAGAACTCCAGTCAGGGAAGTGTGCCCGGACTCCCCCTCCAGAGACTCCAGTCAGGGAAGTGTGCTCCCAGCTCACACCCAGACTCCCCTCCACAGACTCCAGTCAGGGAAGTGTGCTCCCAGCTCACACCTGGTCTCCCCCTCACACCACAGTCTCCAGTCAGGGAGATGTGCTCCCAGTTCACACCCGGTCGCCCGCCCTCACCCCCCCTCCCGACTCCAGTGAGGGAAGTGTGTTCCCAGCTCACATCCAGACTTCCCTCCACAGCCTGCAGCCAGGGAAGTGTGCTCCCAGCTCACATCCGAACTCCCCTACCCCTCACACACCCACGGTCTCCGGCCAGGGTAGTATAAGCCCATCTCATACTCGTCCCCCCACCACACCATAGACTCTGAATCACAGAACTCAAATCAGGGAAGTGTGCTGGGACCCCATGCGTCAGAATCCCCACCACACCACAGCCTCCAGTCAGGGAAATGTGGTTCCAGATCACACCTGGACTCCCTACCACACCACAGAGTCCAGTCAGGGAAATGTGCTGGGACCTGAACACCCCCAAATCCTAGTACCTTAGAACTCTAGTCAGGGACATGCGCACAGTCTTACACCATGGGCATCTCACCACAGACTCATTCAGGATAGTGTGAGCCCATCTCATACTTGTCCCCCCACCACACCATAGACTCTGATACCACAGAACTCCAATCAGGGAAGTGTTCTGGGACCCTACACCCCAGAGTCTCCACCACACCACAGACTCCAGTTAGGGAATTTTAGTGGGACCCCCACACCCCGGAATTACTCCAATAATACAACAAGCTCCACTCAGAACTGTAATGGGACCCAGACTCCCTATAATATACCTCAGATTCCAGTCAGGGGACTGTAGTGGAACCCCAGATTCCCTATATAATACTGCAGAGCCACACCACACATTTGGAAAGTGTGCTCAGACCCTGAATCTCAGTTTCCTCATATTACAAGAGAATGCCCATCAGGGACATGTGCTTGAGCCCAGTCTCCTACACGACTACAGAACCAGCAGGGAAGTGTATGTTCAGGTGGGAACAGGAGTGGGGAATATTTAAAAGTGCCACAAATATGTGAATTATCTTCCCAGAAAGTAAAGAGAAAATAGTTTTATATTTTCTCAGTTTCCTTACATCCTATCATATATTGCTTAAGTAAAAGAACATCAGTGTTATCCTTGCATATCAATGTAAAATATTTTTTTATGTAGTCCAGGTTGGATGTGAGAAATTCACTTGTATATATTTGTAGCTATAGGAAAACTGGTTTCTTGGGGGCACAATTCTACAACTCTGTTGGTGTTTATACACAAGAGCAGTTAGGAAAGCGGCTGACAATCTAGATCTTGCCTGGGGCTTCTTGAGAAAAAGTTGAATGAAGGCTGTTAGTTGTGTTTTCAGGGTTCACTTTTAGAGAAAGGAGTTTAATTTTTATCTTATTACTTTTTATTTTTAAAACAGGATTTTACTATGTAGCTCTGGCTGTTCTGAGCCACTGTGTAGACCACTCAGGCCTCAAACTCACTGAAATCTGCCTGTCTCTGCTTCCTAACTCTTAGGGTTAGAAGCCTGTGCCAGCATTACTGGTTGGGAAAGGAGTTTTAACAGGGAAATGCTGGGAAGCGTGGTATACAAACTCTTAATGAGAATATGACTTTTTCCAATGTGGGACCAAAACAAACCCTTGCTTTCAGTAAGAATTGACAGCAATGTGAAGGGAACTCAAAAGGTCTGATTGTTAATTTGAGAAAGCAGTTGTCTATTGGTTGCATTCTGATTTTATTTCTTGTTTCAAACTCCTTTTCTTGCTTGGAGATTTTCTGCGCATGGGTCACTGAGTGTGATTGGCTTTCTGGGGGAAAACTAAGTTTGAGTACTCTGACTCCAACACTGGCTCTCAGAGTTTCAAGGCGCTTTCTTTGAGAGCAAGAAATAGAAAGCACACAGCAGAGGTTTCTGAGTGAAGCCAGTTTCCTCTTTGAGGGCAGGGGTTCCTCAGCAGTGAGGATTCCCCGGTTGCCAGGTCTGGAGGAAGTGGGAATGGACTTCATTGTTAGTCAGAAGCTGCATCCCAGACTCTGACCTAAAGGGCATTTCCAGGAGCTAGGTAAGGAAAGTCATCACATTATGTCTAGTAAACCCAGTCAGGAAGTGTGGGCATAGAAGATTTTAAAAATGGAATTTAAAAGATGTCTCTATCGCCAGAACTGGGAAGGACATTCGTGTGTTATTTGCTTTGTTTTCAAACAGCATTGTTCCTAGTTCCTGGAATAACCAAACAGCACAAGGCACACGAAGAACAACCTTTTTGACAGGGCCAACCCTGCTCCCCCTTTCTTCTTTGAGATAGGATCTCACCCTGTCGTCCAGGCTGACCTTGAACTTTGGTTCTTCTTGCTCCCCCTTGGGATTACATGTTTGTGCCATCATACCCAAAAGGGAGTATGTGCTTTATGGGAACAGAACATTTTAATTTTTGTTGCATTTTTGAACTAAGGCATTGGAATTGCTAATGACTCACCAATAATATTGGACAAAATTTTGGTATTTATGTTCAATGAATGTATGTAAAATATTCTGTATTTTCTAGTGCAGTTTTCTTCTTCTATTGGGAAAGAGATGGGGAATTCCTGTGGGCACTAAGGTGGGTACTGTGTAGTGTAGCCTTGTTTGATAACAGATTTTAGACAATGACATGCAGTTAAAGATGGAACCTCAAAGACCAGATAGTCAAGCAAAAAGTTTCGTGTGTGTGTGTGTGTGTGTGTGTGTGTGTGTGTGTATGTTTTTTGGGGAAGGCAAGTTTTAAAACTTTTGGGCAATAAGTTTGTACGACTTAATTTGAAATACTATTTCTTTTTTTTTTCAGTTCATGGTTATGAGGGAAGATGTGGTATAGTAAGACATGGTACTTTTATTCTTTTATTTCATGTGTATGACCTTACTGTCTGTATGCTGTGTAGTGTCCAATAAGCCTAGAAGAGGATGTCAGAAGCCCGGAAACTGCAGTTACAGACAGTTTTAAAACCCATGTGAGTGTTGGGGACAGAACCCAGGGTCTGTGTTAGTCATGAGTGCTCTTAACCACTGAGCCATCTCTCCTGGCCCCAGGGGTAAAGGCACTTGCTGCCAGGCCTGATCCCTAGAGAGAAGAAGAGAATGGAGTCCCCCACGTTGTCTTCTAGCCTCAGCTCCTTAGAACATATGTGGGACACATGCGCCAAATAAATAAAAGTGAAAAGAAAAAGGAGAATTGTTAAAAGATAGGAAAGCTTTAAAGAAAGGTGAGATTAGGGTTTGATTTAATTCCTTTTGATAAACAACTATTACTATTATAATAGTGACATTAACATAAGAGTCAGTTGGCCTTACCGGACAAGAAACTTGAAATCTAGGCTACACTGTAATTCTAAATTACCCATGTCTGAACTGAAAGTTGTCTTAAATGGTTCTTGAGAACACAGTCACTGAGGGAACATCATGCAGTTCATGTGGTCTTTATGCCATTCTTTGTACCAGTATAAGGTAAATCACAATAAGGTCATTCTGTCACTGAGCAGCTGACTTAAAATCTTTTATATCTATGGACTACTTAGGTTTTGTATTAAACTATGCTGACAACTTGTTACATTAAAATCAACTTTTTGAGGTTTTCATTTCCAATTTTTAAGGTACCTATTTTTTAAACAGCTGAATTAGAAGGAAATCATGATTAACCAAAGGAAAATTAACCAAAGGAAAAATCTTATTTAACATTCTGTCTTTTCAAAGATGTTGCATGTTTCTGCCCTGGTTTGAATTGCCTTTATAAAACAGTGAGTGAAGGAGTTAGTTAATGTCTCCATATCCATTCATACTTGGGCCTATGTCTTGATTTTTTTTTTTTTTAAATTTGGTGTGTGTGTGTTTGTGTGTGTGTGTATGTATGTGTGCTTGTATGTGGAAGGCCAGGAGCAGGTGTACACTACTCAAAAGCTGCAGTTTTCTGCTTGTCCAGCTCCTGGTATTACAGGTGTGTGTTGCTGTGGGTGGTATGGCCCAAACTCAGGGCCTCACTCTTTTGTGGTAAGTGCTTTAACAACAGAACCATCTCCCCAGTCCTAAGTATTGAATCTGTATTTTAAAAATGTCAAAGGGGGAAAACATGAACAGGAAATATCATGTAATCACTTTATTTTCAGAGATTTTTCTAGGAAGTCCTTTTAGTTCTGAAGTGTGGGGAATCACACTTCAGCAGTCATTGTAAACCCTTTCAGAAAGTCCTAATCCTAATTGAAAAGATCTCTATCCCCTTCCCATATAAAAACAAATTAATTAACTAGCTAATTAATTAATTTCTGAGATGGGTTTCTCTGTGCAGCTCTGACTATCCTGGCTTTGCAGATCAGGCTGGCCTCAAATTCAAGAGATCCACCTGCCTCTGGCCCCCAAGTGTTGAGATCAAAGACATTGACTACCACCACCCAGCTCAATTAATTTACTTCTGTTTAATGTGAACAGATATTTTGTTTGCATGTATGTCTGTGCACCACATGCCTAGTGCCCTTGAAGGAAGGCCAGAAGAGAGCATTGGATCACCTAGAACTGGAGTTACAGATATTTGTGAACTGTCATTTGCGTGCTAGAAGTCAAGCTGAGCTCTCTCTCAAGCCCACAATTCCAATTTTGAAAAACCATTGTCAAACAGATGAGTTTAAATAAGAAATTCAAAGGTATTACAGTTAGAGCTCTGTTTTGGTGCTGGGTCATGTTTAGAAATGAAGCAAACCAGGTGTCTTCTGGGCAGTGTTTGGTGCAGCTGAAAGTTTATAAAATTAAATCAATTGTCAAATGTCTAAACTGTCTGTGGCCCCTCGTAGCTCCTCATCTGTTGTGTTGCTTACTCCCTAGACTTCCTGCAGGGCATGTCAGAACCCATGCCTATTACACCCCTGCAGCTTTTGTCATACATATCACAGAGATTAATGCTTTATTAAATAAAGCTCATGGCAAAACCAAAACAAACCAAACCAAAACCTAAGATGATTTAACCCGCCCTACTGAATTCAAAGACTTCCATTTTTTTTTCCCTTTTCATGTAGTAATTATGTTGTTGCTGGAGTGCAAAGTGGTGAGGATTCTTTTTCTGTTTTATTTTCCACTTTGAAGGAACTGAAATGCCAAAAAAGGTTGGATTATAGATGAAAATTGGCCTCTCTGAAAAGATTTAATTTGCATGTAGTTTTGTGGTGAGGAGGGAGGGTCTGAGTTCAGTGTGGAACAGTCTATGCATTGAACAGTTTCTATTTCTGAAATGTGGGCCAGGTGGGTTTGCCCTCACAGTTTGTGCCTGTGTAGGGCTTAGTGTCTCACTGGAACCTGCCATGACTCACATTTTGACCAGCCCACACACGTGTCTTTGTTTTTGTTGGCAAGTTTAAGGAGTTGAGAATAGACAGACCATTTAGTGCTTTCTGTATAGTACTACACCTGAAAATGCCCATGAATGCAGGAATTGTATAATCTTAAATGGCATAGAGTACCAGTCATTATGCTTAGGTGTGGAACATGTAGGGGGAAGATCAGATGCTATAATGTTTGGGGGTTGTTGTAAATTTCATGGACACACCATTAGCCTGAGTGTGAATGGGTATTTTTACCTGTTCTCTAACCAATCTAATATATTGTATGCATGTATGAATTATCAAGCACACATCTTTAGGAAAGTGAGTATGCTGTTCATAGTGTATGAGTTCTAGATAACAAGGCAAACTTGATTAGATAAAAGTAAGATTAAAGATGGTGCTTTCAGAGGAAAGAGCTCATGATGTCTTAGTGCTAGCTGAGGAGCTATTGCCTGCCATGGAGTGGAGAGTCAGTTTTCTTTGGGAGATGTGGTCTCTGGTGTATTGCTCCAATGATTGGCTACAGGAGGTACTAACTGGACAGAGAGATGGATATATATACACACACACACATACACACGCATACCCCCATATATATATACACACACACATATATACACACACACACACATATACATATATACACACACATATATATGATATATACATTTATTTAGATATATATGTATGGTATGGTATACATACACACACA
>NC_034591.1:161317966-161324405 GCF_900095145.1 Mus pahari
TTCTTCTTCTTCTTCTTCTTCTTCTTCTTCTTCTTCTTCTTCTTCTTCTTCTTCTTCTTCTTCTTCTTCTTCTTCTTCTTCTTCTTCTTTTTTCTTTTGGTTTTTGGAGACAGGGTTTCTCTGTGTACCCCTGGTTGTCCTGGAACTCATTTTGTAGACCAGGCTGGCTTCGAAATCCACCTGCCTCTGCCTCCCGAATGCTGGGATTAAAGGCGTGTGCCACCACGCCCGGCTATCTACTTTCTTATGAATGATAGAAAAGCTTGTGAGCCCATGTGTTTGTCTTCTAGATTGGTTGTGGGCAGAGGGGTGGGGGAGGGGAAGGAGAAAAGGGAAATGATGAGTCAGGAAATTATCTGTTTGATCCAGTGAGTCTGCTGGGACCAGACCTGTGAAGTTACTTGGGTAACTGTTTCCTTGGAATCAGGTACATGGATGTTTCTGTCAGCTTTTCATGTTCTTCAATTGTAACTGCACAACTCAGAAGCCTTTTAAAGAGTTATGGTTCTTGATCATTTTCTCTGTTTAGAGACTTTGGTTCTCTAGGGTGACATGCCCTTCCCATTGCCATGTAGGGGTCTGTGATGTGCAGTTGCTTGTGGACTTAACTAAATTTAAATTTAAAAATGACTTTTTTTTTTTTTTTTAAATTAAAAGACGTTATTCTGTGTGAGGGAGAAAAAGAGTGTGAGGTCAGAGCCCCATAGATACTCAACTAGAATTCTTGTCTTGTTTATAACAGGTTGACACTGGCAAGTTGTTAGTCTCTCAGTGGTAGTCTTTCTATCTCTAAAGTGGTCTAAGTGTTGATGCTTGTGTTGAGAATATTTGCTAGGATTAGAAATCATTGGAAATAATGAATCAAGATAAAAAATGGCACTGAAGGTGGGAAGCTGAGGACTTCCTGGTTCTGGGAAGTTAATTGGAAGCTGAGAAGTTGATGATATTCCGGATTTGGTATACTAGATTTCATCTGCCCATCTCTTGATTGACACTGGCATACTTGGCATATAGATTTCCAAGAAAAGATGTTAGCTATTATGGAAGGAGCATGTTGTAGGGACCCTGGAGAAAGGGGCAGCTTTCCAAGTAGGTTCTCAAGTAACCTAGGTGGAGAGGTTGGGTGACGGGTCAACTGTGAACTCTTCTCTGTCTGCTTATTGTTCCTTTAGCTCTCACCTCACTCCTACCTCCTTAAACCAGAGCACCCAGGAGTCTGCTCTCCAACTCTGAGAGAGTAAAGGATGTGCTTATGAAAATTTTATTAGCTACAGCATATGAATGAAGGGTGTGGGCTCTGGAGCCAGATGATTGTAGATTCGAATCCCTTGTCCTTACTAGCTATGTGATTTTGGTTAATTAAGTTGCTTGTGAACTGAGAGTAGTTGGGTGGTTATGAGGATTAAGTATGATAATGTCTGTGAAGCACTAATAGCTTTATTCTTGGCAAACAACCTGCCTTGGATAGATGACAGATATTGTTATTATTTCATTGAATATCTGACAAGCTGATCCCACTTGGGTTTTTTTAATTTTAATTTTAATTTTTTTCCTTAAGGTGTGGAGGATGGTGATTATAAAGAAGGGTTTGGAAATAGTATCCTGGGTATTCCTAGGTGAATAGGTGAGGACAGGACTAGAGAGAGCAGATGACTCTTAACGAAGAAGAGCACACAAGAAAAGTGGAATTTTAATGGGAAACACAATGGTTAAGTCTGATTGATTGAAATTTAAGATTATATTGTGATTCATATATAGTAATCAACTTTAGTATTCTCTGCATAAATTAATAAAATAATAAGCATGTCACTAGGTTTTTAGGTGAACAATACCATCAGAGAGAATAGCTAATGCTTACCTAGCTCTTGCTGCACCATAAACAGTTATAAGCATCTTACATGTTTTAACTTAATCCCTGCATTTGCTCTAAAAGAAAGTACTGCTAATACGTGTACTTTACAAACAAGGGCTCTAAGGCCCTGAAAGGTTCAGCAACTTGGTCAAGGTCATGCAGATTGTGTGAGTTGGACTTGGGTGGGGATAGGGGACCATGCTATAAATCTGGCTCTTCATTAGTCATTAATGCAAGGTAGGTAGGGTTCCAGGGCATGTTCCTGCCTTTGGTTTGGCTTTGTAAGTGGTATATTAAAGGCTTTCAAGCATTGTTAGTTGGGGCTGGAGAGATGGCTCAGAGGTTAGGAGTGCCTGTTCTCAAACCACAAGGACTAGAGTTTGTATCTTGGCACCCATGTAACAGGACTGGCATCTCTGCATGTGCCTATAACCCCAGCTCTGAGAGAGGCTGAGATGGAAGTATTGCTGTGGCTTTCTGGAGTCTAGTCTAGCCAAGAAATAATGAGCCCCAGGTATAGGGAGAGACCCTTACATCAAAGGAAAAATTAAGTGGCAAGTGATAGAGGGTATATTTAGTGTCTTCTCCTGGTTCCTGCATGTGTTTACATCTGTATAAACACGTGTGCATGTACTCATATAGACAGAGATACAAACAAATAAATACATCTTTTTAAAAAGGATTGTAAGTTGATATTATCTACATGATGATTTTAAGCAAAAATTAGAAATTTAAGTTTGCAGTGTGGACAAATGCCTAGGTTGATAGCCATCTCTGTAGAACTGTTACATAAAAGCTGAAGTATGAACTCTGAAGAGTATATAAAGTAAAGAGAAGCAAGCACCCAACCTTGAGGAAACATGGGGTACTTAGGAGGCAAAGGAAGAACTACCGAGGGAAGCAGAGCATGAACCATAAAAGAAAATGGTGGTCAAAGCAGGATGAACCCTGTGTTGTGATCATTCATATGCTCACAAGCAGCAGGCTCATTACAAGGGTAGACTGGGGAGTCTGCCAGGTTTTTTGTTTTTTTGTTTTTTGTTTTTGTGAACTCAGAGCAGTTCGAGGAGCACAGGAGAGATGGAATCCAGGGTGGAATATTGAGGATTACCAGGAGAGCAGTAAGCCACAGGTGAGCATTTTGTCTGTTCCCTCAAGGAATTGATGGGTGAGGCACGACTGACCCGATGTAGTGAGTAGCTGAGGTTGGAGAAAGTGTGGTCAAGGAGCAAGCGCAAGGTATGGGGGCGGGGGAAGGATGGGAGAAACACAACTGGGCAGAGGGTGGCGGGTTCATTTTGAATTCTAGAGAACTCTTCTTTAAGTGGGGTAGAAGAAAGCACTCAGGGAAATGGAGAAAAAATATAATGGGAAGGGTTAAGTGTTGAGTAAGTTCTCTGCAGGCCATCTTCAGTACAGTAGGAAGCAGTGAAAGGAAATTCATAGACAAGTTGCCCTGACTCCAGAGGAGCTGGCTCTGGGGATTATTGTTCAAGAGGAAAAACTCGAAATAATGACAGGAGTCTCTCATCTAAACAATACGGAGTGACATATTTACCAGGATGTGTCTTGAGGCAGTCAGTTAATTTATTGAAGTGGAAAGCAGTGTTAGCAAAAAGAAAAAAAAAATCAGACAAAGGAAAACTTGACTTGCTTGAAGGAGGAATTTTTAGACAACCAGACTTAATGGTTTAATGGTTCACAGGCTAGCTTCTTGGGGAAACTTGAGCATTCCAAGTGGTGAGAAACAGCTGGTTTTGGTGCCACATTCAGTTACTGGTTAAAGCAGAACTTCCAACACCCCAGGAAATGCTCTGTAGGAAGGGGTTGTGAAGCCGAAGCCATTGCATTAGATACTAGTTTTGATAAGGTTGTTGTTAATCTAGTTTTAACTAGTTATTTCCAGTCAGAGCTTTTGCTGAAAAGACATTGGGCTGTAGTTTTCCAGAAGATTCGTTGTGGTGATGACATCAGGATGATGAAGCAGAAGACTAAAGCAGTCTGGTGAATAAGAGTGTGGTCCACTGATGTCCCCTTAGGATTGGCTTTGCATTTTGCTGTTTCAGTTATGAGCAGTCAGCCATCGTCCAGCTATATTAAAGCAGAGATTCCAGAAATAAACACTTCCAAATCGTGTGCCATTCTTAGTAGCATGATGAAACCTTCCCCTGTCCTCCATTTGCCTGGGGCATGAATCATCCTTTTGTCCTGAGTGTTCATGCTACCTGCCTGTCTTGACTATGGCTTACATCAGAGTGCTCACACAGGTAATCCTGAGGTAGAGACTGCATGGGGATAGGTATGTGTTCTACAGTCTTTAATAAATTTTAGCCAGCATTTGGTCTGGGAATTTTTACTTACTGAAATTAAGATTTAGAAAAGGTCTGCCTCCTGTGGGCCTTCACCTTGATGAAGGATGAACAGGAGAGCAGGATGGGCTGGACATGGAGATAAAGAAGTTGGAGTTTATATCTATTTAAGGCCACTTGACCTTTTGTTCTGGTGAAATCTCTACCTTCAGTCAGTCACACAGCTTTAAGCATCTTTTTTTTTTTTTTTTTTTTTTCAGTGAACTCTTGCTAACCAGTCAGAATGTACATCTTTTATTCTGAGATTCACTATGGAAGTTGAGGCTATGCTTTGTAGCAACTCTTGCTTACTTTTTAAGGAAAATGTTATTTCTTGGATTTTGCCTGGCTGTTGTCACAACTGTGTCACTGTGTCACCTCATCTGATCTTGATCTCTTTCCAAGCTTGTCTTTCCTGCTCCTGTGCAGAGGGACTAACCTGTGGCGAGCTCAACAGGCGTTGGTCCCCTTCCTTATTGCTTCTCATGCTTAAACCGGTCTTGCCTTCAGCCCCGCTGGAAGCAGCTTTGCTGAGAGGCTGTGTCAGAACTCAGCTTGAGAACTCTACCAGAGATCAGATAACCTCCAGTGTAGATTTTAGATGCTCAGCTACTATACAGGTGAGGTGTTTAGCTTGCCCAGCCTAACCCATCTGAGACTTTGAGTCTTCTAATGCTAGCTTTGTTTGTTGCCACTCCTTTGGTTTGTAGTTGTTTCTGGAATTGTACTTTACAATGAGAACTTCAGTTGTGCTATCTCAGTTAATTAGGAGGTAATTGCCATGGAAGCATTGTTTCTATTTTACAGACGAGGGAAGAGGGCTTTTTTGTTTGTTTGTTTGTTTGTTTGTTTTTTGTTTTCCAATAAAGATGGCTTATGTCTGGCTGTATCTTACTTTTTTTCAGATAGATTATATGTTAGTTGAAGACCATGATGTGTTTCCCAGTAGGAAGCAAATAAATAGGTGATGAGGTTTCTTAGACCAATATTTGCTGAGGTCCATTGAGGTAGAAAGGTGGTTCAGTTAGATAAGATGTGTAATTGGCATCCTACCTGGAGACACAATAGAATAGTGGATCTTGGGCTCTGGAGGAGACCCCACCACTCCGTTTGCCCATTTGTCAGGCGAGGGCAATAACAGTAATTTCTGTAGCAGCGACTTGCAGTGGAGGTAATTTTGACTCAAGACATTTGATGATGTCAGGAGACATTTTTATGTCACAACTTGGGGACTGGAAGGAGTGCCACCAATTTTGTGGTAGGGTCTGGAGATGTACCTAAGAATCCCACAGAGGAAGGCCATCCTGACAAAGACTATGTGTCCCAGATGTCTGTTGTGGCGTTCTGAAGATGAAGTAGGATTGCTTCAGTGGGAAAGCCATCTCAGAAACCTCGAGCCTTCAAGAGGGTGAACCTCCAGGAGTTATGTGTGATTTTGTTGAGGCAAAGCCATGTACTCAGAGCTTCATGTTGTCCTGTTGAGCACAGGCAAGCTCACTGAAGATGACTTGTTTATGTTACACTGTGTACCAACATCAGCTGGCTGTTATTCAGAGCTGTGAAAACAATGATTAGTTTTTAAGGTGTTCCTAGTAACTTCCTGCTCAACTAGTTTGTTTTGTGGAGATAATTTTGGTGTGTTTCCTCATAGAAAAGGTTTCAGTTTATGAATTTCTAAAATATGCTTTGATATGTGAGACATGCAGCTTTTATTCTGACACCAAGAAGCCTAGTGTTGTGCTAGACCTGGTTCAGTATGGAGTAGCTTTGTTCCTGATGGATGGCCTTAACTGCAGCTTATATGCTACCTGCAGAAATGTGACAGCCTTTAGGTTTACATCTGTTGTTCATTAAGTACTCATATTTGAAATTGTTACCTAGTTTTTTTTTTTTAAATCACAAAATGAATTACCTTATAGGTTTGAGTAGTATAGAAAAAAATAAAACGAAGACCCAAGTTTTAAAATGTTATCAGGAACTGAGGAGATGGCTTAGTGATTGAGAGCACTTGCTGTTCTTACAGAGGACCTGGGTTTGGTTCCTAGCACCTACATTGAACAGCTTACAAATGCCTGTAACATCAGTTCCAGGGGATCTGGTGCCCTCTTCTGGCTAGTGGGCCCTGCATATATGTGGCACACATACTTATAGTCAGCTCCCCACCCCTCCCACATGCTCCTTAAAAAAAAAAAAAAAAAAAAAAAACTGGACAAATCCAGGAATGAACAAAAAGCCAGCA
>NC_034591.1:161324431-161327256 GCF_900095145.1 Mus pahari
GGGTTTGGTTCCTAGCACCTACATTGAACAGCTTACAAATGCCTGTAACATCAGTTCCAGGGGATCTGGTGCCCTCTTCTGGCTAGTGGGCCCTGGATATATGAGGTACACATTCTTAGGAAATGCAGGAAAGAAATGGCAGTATATAATTAAAAAAAAAAAAAAAAAAAAAAAAAAATCCTGGACAAATCCAGGAATGAACAAAAAGCCAGCATCACTGTCAGGCCGTACGTTGAGGTGTACTTCTTTTGTGTGGTGGAATGTTTGCTTTCATCTTTCCCCCTATTTATTTATTTTCTCCATAAGTTAGATATTCTGCCTATATAATTTTACTTCCACTTTTATACAACTTAACGTTGTCTCATTTGCATTGCTGAAGTATCTGCAACCAGTTCATGAGGACTGTGTGGTGCTCTGATTATTGGAGGGCGTGTTGCTTGTTTTCAGCTTTGATGAGCATTTGTGCTATCAGTGTTCTCTGAGTTTTATATCGGTCTTATTTTCACAGGATGGAATGTGTGGAAGTCCTGGTTAGCATTTCTGTAATTAGCCAGAATTAACTAATTCTTATTCCCATTAGCAGAAGGATATTCTCACTTTGATAATATTTGGTTTCTTTTTTTAAACCCCAAAGACTTTTTTAAAGACATATTTCTTTATTTTATGTATATGAGTACACAGTAGCTGTCTTCAGACACAACAGAAGAGGACATTGGATTCCATTACAGATGGTTGTGAGCCACAATGTGGTTGCTGGGAACTGAACTCAGGACCTCTGGAAGAGCAGTCAGTGCTCTTAACCGCTGAGCCATCTCTCTAGCCCCACATATTTGGGGTTTTTTAAAGGAAAAAAAAAAGATACCTTTTCTTTTTTATGTATTTGCCGTTAATGAGATCAGATGTGCTTATGTGACTAAGGGCTTTGTTGCTGGAATTACCAACCACAATAAACCCTGTATAAAAACCACACAATCCAGTTATTAAGATATAAGCCTAGACTGGACAGACCTAACACTATACTAACTTATTCCCCAGCTATAAGACCCCTTGCTACTTGTGGTTTCTCCTGGCCACATGGTTCTGCTCAATCATGGCTCCCTCCTCCTCCTCTTCTGCCTCTCTACCTTCCCTGACTCTCAAAGACCTCCCATCCCACCTTTCTCCTTCATTGCCCAATCACAGGCTCTAGCTTTTATTGACCAGTTAAAATGGGGAGAAGGTTCACATGAGATCACCTGAGTGCTCCTGTGTGCTTCCCTTCTTGAGGAAGCAGAATTAACATCAGAATACAAACAACATCAGGAAAACCCACAACAGGCTTCATGTATCTTAACAGACTCTTCATGTGATTGCCCCATTTTATCTACTGTGAATTAGTATTTTTAACTCTTTCAACTCTAGCTCATGTTTTTAAATATTATTTTCTCTCTATGTGTTATACATATTTTACCTAGTTTTCTTATCTAACTTTTTATTTCAATGACTTAATTTTTATTTTATTTATGTATAAATCTGTGTGGATTTTAGGCACATGCAAACATGTAGTGCCTGAGGAGGGTAAAAAGGGAATGCTGGATCCCCTGGAGCTGGAGTTAAGATGGTTGTGAGGTGCTGGGACCTGAGCTGTGGTCCTCTTCGAGAGCAACATGTGCTCTTGACTGCTGAGCCACGTTCTGGCTCTTCTTTTATTGTTTTCTTTTCTACCTCACATCTTCAATTCTTTTAAGTCAGTGTTACAGTGAACTCTTTTTGCTCTGCAAGTCACCATTTGGTGTAATCATTGTTTAAAATTATATCTCAAAGGAGATGACTACTGTTTCCTGTGGAGGACTGACCTCAAGTGCCTGAGTACCCACTGTGTCCTGGGGTAAAGAACCTTCATGTAGACATACGGGACACAAAAGGAAAAGTTGGCAAGAGAAGATGAGGCTCTTACTGGGTCAAGGGTTGCATGATTGGTTTTGTTTCTGATCTCCCTTGCCTCTGGGTGGAAGGGAGCTTACTGAAGACAGGAAGGCTTCCACTGATTCTGAATTGGCTCACTAACTATGACCAGGAGTCTGTTCAACAAACTGTGGCCTTGATTTGTATAGAGTTATCCCACAATCATGAAACAGGGGCTATGACAGGTTTCCTCGATGCCTGGGCCCTTCCTCCTTCAGGCTCTGAGGTGTGGTCTTAACCAGGCCCTGGACCTGTACTCAGTTGCTCATCAGCTGTACCACTCCAAGCTTGAAGATGAGGTAACATTATAGAACACTTGGCTGTTTTGGTAAGTCCTTTCACTGTGGCTTTTATAGCTGCTTCTTACCTCAGTGTTATGAGGTTAAATACCATCTTCATCTCCATTAATTTGGGAGGAAACCATCAGTCAATGGAAGTGTTGTTAAAACAGAGCTTCTGACCCCAGGGCTGATGGGTTCCACTTAGGAGCAGCCCTGTCACAGTAGTCAGGGTCCTGAATTTCTTGGTGGAACAGTAGGTAGTGTGTAGCTTCCAGTATCTTAGGTTTTAGAATTAGACGTACCTTGGATAGAATCCTAGACTGCTCTTGTCTTAGGATTACAGTTCTGTTCCTTACCCACCCCGAGCGCTGTCTTCTCATCAGTAGTATGAAATATCTTTGCTTTTTACGATTGTTGGATTAAATCGAGATGCCTAGCATAATACCTGGCTCATTTTCTGTAGGAGTTCAGCAGATTATGTCTTAGTTTCTCAATAAAAAAAAATGCAACTTTTCTTTTTTGTTTAAAAGTTTTAGAATATCTGGTAAGTGAATTTTTCTTTTTTCTTTATCCCTCCCTCCCTCCCTCCCTCCCTCCCTC
>NC_034591.1:161327301-161336600 GCF_900095145.1 Mus pahari
TCCCTCCCTCCCTCTTTCTTTCTTTCTTTCTTTCTTTCTTTCTTTCTTTC
This sequence comes from Mus pahari, assembly GCF_900095145.1. Taxonomy (NCBI): domain Eukaryota; kingdom Metazoa; phylum Chordata; class Mammalia; order Rodentia; family Muridae; genus Mus; species Mus pahari. The sequence continues at coordinate 161,327,352 of NC_034591.1, forward strand.
TTTCTTTCTTTCTTTCTTTCTTTTTTTGGCAAATATTGTATTTAGATGTGAGAAAATTTCCCTGTTCAGTACTTTTTTTTTCTATTGTGGATAAGTTACCTGCTCCTCACAGGTCTTTCTGCTTTGTCGAGTTTATCATGAACTTAGGACTGTGCTCTTAGTCAAAGCTAAGTGTGTTTTGTCTGTTTATTCATGTGAAACACAGCTCTTGCGAAGGGTGATAGCTCAGTCATTCCTTTGCACATAGCTAAGATTTTTGGCATCCTTTAAAGAGTTGTTACTTGTCCATGCTTTATTAACAGAATCATGAGAAAAGAATATCAAGCTTAAGTTATCATGCTGTCAGAAGTCAGGTTTGGTTAGTGCTGGTGCTAAGCCCTTATGACCTAAGAGAACAGCACTAATATGAAGTCTCTGCATGAAGAATTCCACATGAGGTTATCTTGTCATTTAACTTCTATTGTGTGTATGTTCAGACTTTGCATATTAATGAATTAAGCCAAATAGTTGATGCTTTCAGAATTCTAATCCAATATGGTTTTTATTCTGCAGAGTTAAAGAAAGACATTCATTGGGAATCGCCTTTATGCCCTATTTATTTAATTTTAGTTCCTGAAGCCATGATTGTGTTTAATTTTTAAATATTTTAATTATTATTTTATGTGTATGGGTGTTTTGCCTGCATACATGTCTGTGTATCACATGTATCCTGATGTCCAAAAAGGCCAGAAGAGGGCATTGGATCTCCTGAAACATAGTTATTGATAGTTGTAAGCTGTTGTAAGTTGTAAGTTATTGATAGTTGTAACTATGTGTGTGCTGAGAAGTGAACCTGCATCCTCTGAAAGAGTCATCTTCAGCCTTGTTGTTACATTTCAGCAGTGAATCAACTCAGTATTTGAATAGAGAGTGAGTTATAATTACAGGAAAGAGCTTCCGAGCTGGTGACTGACAGCCTTGGTTTGGATCTTGGAGCTTGGATCTGTTGGGTGGTTTTCTCATTTTCTTTCCTGCTTCTTGGTAGGAATGGAGAGAATATGGGAAATTTTCCTCATGAAATACATATAAATTCATAAATTAGAATTATAATATAATTTAGGGCATGTATATTCCTTAGGTAAGACATAGATACAGTAAGCATCAGTGATTATGTAAATCCATGTGATTTCTACATTCCCTTACCCGTATAATGCTCAGGGATCATTGGCCAAATCTTGGGATTGCTGCAGACCGAGTCTCGAACATTGTAAAATGCTATGCTCCACCTTATTGGCCAATTGGAACTGTTTCACTAAAATTCCAGTCTTGCAGTATGACTGGAAATTAGAGTGGATATTTGGGGAACGGAGGTAGAAGTGGAAGTAACAGTAAGGAAAGTTGAAATTGATGAGGAGAGAAAGCAAGAATAAGACTGATACTGATCTATTTATTGATGGCCCCGAAGGACTGGAGAGGGTGGTTCATGATTCTGAGATAGGAACCAGCAGGTAGCTCTGTGCTAGTCACTTGAAATCATGTTGGCTCCGGCCCTTTGAAACAAGGCAGGGGTGGAGCATGCCAGCTGTTTTGTGTTTTGTTGGCTGCTTGGCTGATGGAGTTAATGGAGTGATTAGCTTCCATTAGTGTTTGTCTTAGCTGAGTCTCTGTTGATGGCATGAAGATCCCCTTCTAACTTCCTTTGTCCCAGCATCTTTTATTGCAGAAACAAAATGCCAAGTTGGCATGAGTAAATCCTGCAAGGGCCTCAGATAACAGCAGACAGCACCCAATGACCAGGGACAGTCTTTTCTAAGAACAGTTACTATGACTAAGAAGTCTGTGAGCTGTTTAAAGTGTTGTATCTACTTCCCTCCGCATATGTGCATTTGACATGAAGTGCATTGGTGAGTGAAGCTCATTGTTGGTGAACTTGACCCTTCCAACCTCTGTCATCTGTACTTTGCAAGTTGTGGTTTGTTATCAACAACAAAAGATTATTTAGTCAGAGAGGCAGGCAGGGGATTGGCTCTGCCCCAGGATTATGTGCCATTAACAGTCCTTGTCTTTATGAAATACTGGTCTGTAGCATGAAGGTGGGAGGTAAAGAAGTAGTGGGGAGCCATACTTTCAGGGGTTTTGTATACAAGTTTGAAAAAATACTTAGACAAATTGGAACTGGACTCTGAATCTTTGGAGGGAGGAAAGGGAAGGTGAAATGATGTAATTATAGTCTCAAGGATGATGATGATGATAATTATTATTAGAAGGAAAACTCCCACACCAAGAATCTGGCAGTCTGACCCCAATGTTGATAAGCTATGTGGTATTGGACAAGTCATGCTGCCAGTTGTAGACTGAGTATAATAACACCAGGCCAGCTTTCATAGGAGGACTTTTCAGGCTAAAAAATGAGATCAGATGTAAAAATGCTGACAAACATTAGACAGATTGTAAGGTTAGGCTAAGTTTTCATTTGAAGTATATTTTCTTCCCTTTAAACCCTGAGCACCCCAATCTTCTGGTAATAGGAAATAGTCACTGCTTCCCTCTGACTCCTGGGGCTGTGACAGCTCTCCTTTTGTACCATCTCCTTAGTCTGCATGGATCCCAGCCAGCCTCTTAGGGTTTTCTGGAAGAAGATGCAGCTTACTGTGCAAGGCAGTATAGGAGCTCCCAAGTGCTGCTGCAGTCCCTCCTCTGTCTGGTCTCTTGGGGGATACAAAAATTACTACCATGTCATCAGTATCAGCCCCAAACCTTTGTTCTTTTTAGTAAAGATTTAGAATGCTGTTCCAAGTTCAGTGTATACTTAAGATAGAGCAGTTCCTGACAGGTAGCTTAGCAGGATGAGTCTACTGGGGTGTGAGGGTGAGGTTGACACAGTGCCAGTTTGGGCACCCCTTGTATGAGTGTCAGTTCATAGTGCCACATGATGTTGTGATGTGCACATTATTAGTTTTGCTAGGTCTTGCTGTCCTGACTTGTGACCTTTCTGTACTCCTGTGCATCACTTAACTCCTATGGTTGTTTACTAGCTTGGGTTGGTGTTCAGAAAGTGATCAGAGCTGACTGCCAGTTATTTGTAGTTTTTAATTGAATGGCCACCTAACAAGTGTTTTTCAAATTTCAGCCTTCATGAGACTTTTGAGGGAGCTTGTGGTGTCCTCAGCACAATTTAAGATAACTCTCCAGACCTAGATAGCCTAGAAGCTCCAAAGTGGGTGTCAAGTGGAGTTATGCTGTGTATCTGTTAGATTGTCCCAAGGAGCCTAACCTATTGGAAAGGAATCAAACACAAGTGTAGATGTGGCCAGACACTTTATCTGCCAGGTTGGGAAATTTGGACCCTGTAGCCGAATGAAGGGGGGATCATAACCCCTTTGTTAATTATTAAACAGCAGGCCTGTGGTTTCTTGGAAATTCACTGGGGCCTAGCTTCTGTATTTATGAAATGGCTGACTCCAAATGGAGTATTTTTTCCAAGTTTTTCTGATCTGCATGATCAGAATATTACTTCTCTAAATATGTAAGTACAATAGTTTCTGAAACAATTTATGTTGCACTTACAGAGCTGGTAGATCATCATCACAAAAGGCAAACAAGCAGGCAAAGTACACAAAATAACACAGAACTTTGTGGCCAAACATTTCCAGGGTTAATGGATTTTTGTAAAAGCTTATATCTATCTATCTATCTATCTATCTATCTATCTATCTATCTATCTATCTATCTATCTATCTTCTATCCATCCATCTATCCATCCAGGTGCAGGAGCCTTGAGGACAAATGGAAGGGATTGTATCTCCTATTGACATTCTAAATCCATGTTAGGATATTTTAGTCATGGCTAAGGTTTGGGATTTATGAGTTTGTTTTGTTTGCTTCTTTTGTCACTGTGACAAACCCTGACAGAAGCAATTTAAGGGAGGAGAGGTTGTTGTGGATCACAATTTCAGAGGGTTCAGTCCTTCATGGCACAGGGACTCCATGGTGCAAGTGTGGTCAAGTTCCTCACATGGTAGCTAGACCAGGAAGAAAAGAGCTAGGAGGAGTCAGGCAGATGCAGCCTTCTGAGCCTTCCTCCTAGTGGCCTGCATCCCCAGAGTTCTACTCCAGTGTTCCCTAAACCAGCAGGGGACCAAGTCTTGAAAGCACAAACCTGTGGGGGACATTCCAAATTCAAACTAGAACAGAGTTCTCTTGCCAAAAGATAAAAGTTAGTCTGCTGTGGTTAAAAAGGAGTCAGTCAGTTCCTGGCATTTCCCAAAACCAGTTGTGTTCAGCAGATTTTTGAAACTGTCAGTCATGGTTTGCAGTGTGAGTGAACAAAGCTAAAGTCATACATAGATAATCATCCACAAGCTCTTTCCCCAGCCCAGAGTCATCTATCTGCAGAAGTGAACACAGATATGCTTTTCTGTCTTCTGGTAAGTGAAGGGGTTGTAGGTTCTGTTCATCTAATGTATCAATAGGTCAGGTGTCCTTGGCACACAGCCAAAGTGGTAGTATGCTGTTGTGTGGATGTGTGTGTGTGTGTGTGTGTGTGTGTGTGTGTGTGTACACTGGCTTCCGAGAAAGCCTCCTTCAATCCCTGGATAGCCTTTGTCACCTTTGCTTTGATTTACACTATTAGGCTGGAGCTCTGTAGTGTCAGGTGGAGGAAGATGTTACCAATCTGTTTCCATGATTTTTTTTTTAGTGAAAAGATAAATAAATAGTTCACTGTTCTGAATTCAGAAACTGAGCAGATTCAAGTTGCCATAGTGACAGGTTTTGTACAAAAAAAAAACAAACAAACCATTTTTAAACCTCTTAAAGGGATGTTGGCAGTTGGATTGTTGAGATGTGAAATGGCTGATCTTCGAGCTGTTTTACTGTGTTTGCTAGAAATAAGAGACAATATAGAATTAGAAGCTCAAGTTTTCCTCAGATGAAAAGGAAAATTTGAGCACTATGATTACTTGGTGGTAGAAAGACAGAAGGTCCTTCTCTGATGGGTTTGTGTGCTGTTCAAGAAGACTTGGATTCTTTTGTGTGAACCCTAGAGCCTTTGGAGTTCTTATTTGGTCTTTCGAACATGCCTGTACACATGTGCCTACCCGCCTGCCTGAGGTAGACCACGACCTCTTGTCCAGCTCAAATGAGGAATCTCCAGCTGTGCCTTTTCATTGTGACTCATGTCTGCAGAGGATGAAAGAAGTTTCCTGGCATGAATCATGGTGCTGTGCAGAGAAAGATGACTGTTGTTGGGAGAAAAACTTCTGAAAACCCAGAATTTTAAAAAAAGTCTATCAAGAAGAGCTAGACCAGAAGGAACTTTCAGTGTTGCCTTCACACCTGAGAAGTCAGTCAGGACAAGAAGGGGGGAAAAGGCCAAATGCAAAACCATATACTTGGGACTGGCTGCACCTCAGGAACGAGGCAGGGCCAGTTGGGCTTGGAAACCACTGGAAACTCTCACTCACTTCACACAGCACCACACCACCCTCTTACCCCACCTTGGCCTCATTCTCCTGCAGTCGGAAGGTTTGACACACTCTCTGGGGAGAATGCTCTTGGCTGTTTGAGGGTGGGACCTCAGAGTGTGGGAGAGCTGCCTTCTTTAAGCTGATATTGCATAATGTCTCCAGGAGGTAGGGTGTAATGGCTAAGGACAAGCTGGCAGCTGGTCCAACTTAGGTGCCTTGACCTCAGGAAAATAGGTTAGTCTGAAAGAGTTAGCTGGTTGTAACAAATAAACACTCATGATGTTTATTTTTATACACTAAGAGGCGTAGTGGTTGAATTTGTAAAAAGTGGTTTCCTATCCTCCCAGACCCCAATGTAGACTTTGAGCCAGAGTTCAGCTATTGCTAAGTACTGAGACCTTAAGGACATGGGGGCTGGTTAGTAACCTTAGGCTTTGGGTAGTGGTTAAATCAGGGGCAGGTCCTTATAAAGGGTATTGGGTCTTCATGAATATTGTCCTGTTGTAGGGACCTGGAGGGTCCTATATTTAGCTTCTGATCTTTGAAAAAAAAAAAAAAATCTCTCCAACCAGGGTTTCTGCACACTCAAGCATGTTAGCCAAACATTTCCAGGATTAATGGATTGGTTGGTTGGTTTTTTTTTTTTTTTTTTTGTTTGTTTGTTTGTTTTAAGATTTTTTTACATTTAATTTTTATGTGCTTTGATAATTTGACAGATCTCCTAGAGCTGGGGTATAATAGACAGCTGTGAGCTGCCATGTGGGTGTTGGGAATTGAACCTGGGTTATTTGGACGAGTGGCCGCTGAGGCATCTCTCCAGCCCAGCAGCAAACATTCTTGGATGCTGAATTGTTTCTCCAGTCCCTAGATTGGTTTAGTCCCATTTTCAACAGAGAAACACACACAGACTACCAACCTAATCCTGGGACAAGGTCATAAAGCTAGTACTAAGTGTAAATCCTGTACCGTGATAGACAGCCTTATTTATATGCAGGACAGACTAGTTTTGGGTTCCAGAAGTGTATGTTCTGGTGAGGGATCGCCACAGTTCCCTAGGGACACATAATTTAGACTTATGTTGGGGTCAGGCAGGATACCCAAATGGGGGTTGGAGTCTTAACTGATGGGAATGTTTGCCTCTACATCCTAGTAACCACACTGACAAAAATAGTCACACTTGCCCTACATTACAGACCACTCCTAGTCCCAGGTCTCCTATGCTGGCTTAGCATGAAGGAACTGGCTTTATTTATAATTTAGATCTTTCCACTTCCTAGAGCAATTAAGGAATTGCACAGATGTACCTAGGAGAAGGCTCAGAAGCCTGACTGAAGAATGGCCAGGCCTAGAGTCTTTGTCTCTCAAACAATTTGAAAAAAAGGGAAATTAACTGCATTGCTTTTCTAGTCTTTGCCTGTGGTGGAGACAGTGGTGGACTGAAGGTAGATATGAACACAGTTTGGGGATGATAAGAAGACAGTGGAAAGACCACCACAGCACTCACCTGCACTCTGGTGAAGGTTGCCTGGTGTCAGGCTCTGATTCTCCCACAGCCTTTCCTGGTTTGCTGGCTGACACTGCTTCTATCCGCCTAGGGCCTAAAGGACATTGGCTGCTGGGCTGGATAACCTGTGACTTCATGAGTGCCCTGTTCAGAGTTCTCTGGGTGGGATTACTATGTTCCTTGACAAGTGTCAGAAAAGTCACTAGAACTGGAAGAGTTCTTCAGCAACTCTGTGTTCTGTGACAACCTTCAAGGAGTGATAGATTTCCTATGAATTAGGGACCTAGGAGTTACAGAGAAAGTAATTCTTGTTTGCAGATTTTAACCTTCAGTGACAGGAACAGGCCACTAAGAAAGGGCCCTGATGACAGGAAGTCTTATTCTCAGAGACTCAGCACCCATAACAAGGGCACCACTCACACCATCTGAATTTGGCCCTCTCAGCAGTTCTCCATACATTTTAGTACATTTTCCGGTGACACTTTGTGAACAGGCATGTGGATGTGGGGGAGTGGTCTTTGGCTAACAATGAAGTGATTCATTCCCTCCCTCCCTTCCTCCCTCCCTTCTTCTCTCCTTCCTTTCTTCCTTCCTTCTTTTTTCTTCCTTACTTTCCTGCCCCTCTAGGTCTTCCAAATTGAAATACTAAATGCTTTAAGAATTATTCATTATTTAAAGCCTGTTTAAAGAGGCAGTAGATCAGCAACTCTTGCTAAGTATTTTAGATAAAACATACTGTCTCACAGAACTGGGAGGGCAGGAAAATGCATCTTGCAGGAGTGCCTGTATTTCCATACAATTTCATTTAGGAACAAGCACTGTTTAACATCATCTATATGGTTTGCCCAGGTGCATAGATGTAAGGAGAATGACTTCAAACTGGCTGTCCTGCTAAGATTCTTGTGCTAGTGAAATTGTTCACTCCATTTAGTGCAGGTTGCTATCGGAAGTTTTGTAAATTTTTTAGTAGAAAGATGTGCTTTCAGAGATAATTTGGAACTCAGTAGCACTCACCATAAAACTCTTAGCATTTTATCAGTGATTGGCTGGAAGCTATAGTTGAAATGTATCTGAGACAACTGCTGATAGTCAAAATCCAGGAAACAGCCTGGAACAGCTCCATAGTGTGAATCCTACTGTAAAAAAATCTAAAATGGGGCTGACTTAGTTAGCAGCTTAATGCAAGTTCGTGTCTGAGTGTGAAGTTAATGGCCCCTTGTGCTCCTGGCTGGGGGTTCTGTCCTTTCTGCTTAAAGAGGACTGTTGCCCTTGGTGTGTTTCCAGTGGCAAGAGGTTGACTAGAGGCTTGCAAGTTGTGCTCCTTCCTGTAGGTGTGGTTTGCAGAGCCAGAGCATGAGGAGGTCAAGGGGAAGGAAGCAGGGCTGTTGGTATCAAGCACCTGTCTGTATGCCAAGCAGAAGGGGCAGGCTGATCATGTTTGATCCTGAGAACAATCCTTACAAGAGCATGGGGCTCTGGAGTGAGGGAGGCCTGAGTCCAGGAAGGCAGCAGGACTTACCCCAAGTGTTTCAGAAAGTACACTGGCCAAGGCTGCTGTGTGGAGCATGTTATATCAGCACTCAGGAGGAAGACATGTGAGAGCCATGCGTTCAGAGCCAGTCTGTAGAGCAAGACCCTATCTAAACAAAACCAAACCAACCAAACATTCTGGAAAATATTTGGGTCTTGATCCTAACCTCTGGCTCTGGTCTCCTTCAACAATGAGGCTCTATGATTTTGTAACTATTCCTGCTCCACTATCCTTTCTGAACATCATTTAAATCAGGAAGCGTGGCCCAGAGGCTCTTTCTTATTCATGCTCCATGTGTCATAGGAAGGAAAGCTGACTGTCTGAGTGCTGCTGAAGAGGCTCTGGAAATTTTTCTGAAGGTGGTTTCTCATATTCCTGCCAGCACTATGGAGTCTTTATTTGCTTTGATTTTACTTGAGTAGTTAAATAGTGTGATTATTATATGCAAAAAGTATTGCTACTTTTTTTTTTTTTATGTGAAAGCTGAGCCTTGCTGGCAGATACCGTGCTTTTTTTGTGTGTGTGTGGAGGAAATCATAAATCAGGATTGAAGGTAAAAGTTATTTTGACTCAACTCTTTCCCCTTTCTCTGCAGAGGAACAATTGCTTGGCTCTGGAACAGCTCAGGGATTGGTGACCCAGAATTAAACTCTGTTAGTGAGCTTGAATTTCTAAGGACTCAAGTGTTTTAAGAAGTAATTTTGGGAAGCAAGAGCCCCTGCTTTATGCTTGTTTGCCTGGTCAGATACCAAGCATATTTTTTTTTT
>NC_034591.1:161336611-161363373 GCF_900095145.1 Mus pahari
GATGGAGTTTCCGTCCTTGTGTTGATGCTTTCCCTTTATTATCCTTTGAAGGGCTGGATTCATGGATAGATATTGTGTGAATTTGGTTTTGTCACCAAGCATATTTTTGTATTAAGGCCTTTCTTTACATAGAATAGTAGCTCACATTTTATATTAAGTGCTGTATTCTGTGTGTATGTAATGTATGCTTACATTCACGTACGTAGGAAAAGCAATTACTTGTTAGTGTTAAACTTAAAGTATTTCAAACTTAATTGTGAAGCTTAAGTTGAATTATGAATAATTAATGCAGAATACTTTGGAATTAGCAACTTGTTAGTGACTAAAGCTGCTGCCTGAAGATATCTGTTGATATTGGAGTGAACTAGTTTCTTGGCATAATATGCTGGGTTTGAGTAATCTTTTTATGGTTGATAAGCCAGTTTTAAAATCTGGAGAAAGAAGAGCTTTATTGTAGGCTTTTAATTTCTCATACTTTAACTTTAAATTAATTTCTGACATACATGTAAATGGTTAACAGTATTTCCTTTAGCCACAAAGTGTAACAAAAATCAGCAGCATCCATATCTATATGTCAATGAAACATAAATATTTTACAAAACAAGAACTGTCCAACTTGGATCTTTGAGCACTGTTTCTGTTCTCTGCCAGTGATAATATTTGCTGTCATAGAATGGAAAATTGGCTTTTCAGTATCGCCCGACAGCCACTGTCCCGGCAATGACCAGAGAGGAACAAAAGACAAATTCCGGCTATGTAGATGTTGTCGTAGAGCCTTGCAGGGAGGTTAGGTTATGGGAATTGGGAATTCCAAATGGAATTTTAGTCTCACATTTATTGTTTCTTGTTCTACAGTTATTGTCCTTTCTTACTAAGGGCAGGAAATCTAGTATAGCTCTGACTTCTAATCTTTGACTAGGAATGAGAGAATGTGTTGGAAGGACGGACAGAATGACCTAAGGAACCACCTCACTGTTAGGCTTTAGTTTCCAAACAAGATGTTTTAGAAAGGTTTGGAACTAATACATTTGCTAGGGTATATGCATTTGGAGGGTGAGGGAAGACTGGATTCTTAACTCAGTGAAGACCTTTACCCCACCAACCCATGTCCTCGAATAGGGCTTACTCTGTGCCTTAGTGGCTTGGATTTTACTTTTATGATTTCAGAATCTGAAATTGTGTTGAGTCCTCTCATGTGAACATACATCTCTTTGTTTTATTTATTTATTTATTTATTTATTCATTTATTTATTAAGACAAGGTTTCTCTGTGTAGCTCTGACTTGCTCTGTAGACCAGGCTGGCCTCAGACTCAGAGATCTGCCTGCATTTGCCTCCCAAATGCTGGGATTAAAAGCATGCACCACTGTACTGGGCATTTGATTTAAGTTAATGAATGATAAACTTTTCTCCCATGGCTCTTCCTTTGTTTTTGTATTGAATAGAAAGTTTTGGGAGCTACACCATGGTAATTGTATTCACTTTTAAACAAGAAAAGGGAGTAACCTGAATAGTTAAGTCAGTTTAACATAGACACAGGACTGTCAGATGATGTTTATTAACACAGATGTTTACTGGGCATTTCTATGGCTTTAAAACTCTGTCTTTCTCCAGGTGGTAATGGTGCATGCCATCCAGCACTTGGAAGGCAGAGGCGGGTGAATTTCTATGAGTTTGAGGACAACCTGGTCTACAGAGTTCCAGAACAGCCAGCACTGAACAGAGAAACCCTGTATCTAAATACAAAACAAACAAACAAACAAACAAAACCTTCTGCCTTTTGTACATGGGTGTCTATGTCAGTGCTATTTTTACCTTTCAGCCAGATTGGGAAGTGTCCAGTCTTGTAGGCATGGTACATTCTATCCATTTAAGTGCTAACCACTTTCCTGGAGGTTTTATACTAGAAATGAGTGATTCAGATTTATTAGGGACAAACATACAATTATTGCAACATGAGCTGCCTTCTGTGATTCCATTTGCCTAGGAGAATTCCCACTGTCTGAGAGTTCTAAATGGACCCTCTAATTGGGTGTGTTTGAGTGTAAGCTGGCTGAATTGTTTGCACCACATCATTTATAAATGCTTTGTTAGCATGTGGCTGCATGCTGATTCTCACACCTTTTGCTTTTCCTGAGATCTGTGCTTTTCTGAAAGTATTTGGTTCTTAGAAAATGCAATTTTTAGATAAGCAAGGCTACATGCAGTTAAATCATATAATTAAAAATGGAAAGAGCTACTCTCTTTATCTGCCTGTTTCCCAGGAGAACAACAGTACAGGAAAGTAGGTTATATATGATCATGTCTTAATGTGAGTGTGTGTTTGTGTGTGTGTGTGTACACATGTGTGTGTAATGCCACATACCTATATTCAATATGGGCGGAGAAATACCTTACTCATAAGGGGGTATAGGCTGACGAAAATAGTTTTACTATGCCAGTTCTCTCTCCCTACTGCCCCCACCCAAACATGCTGCTTATCCTGTGTAAGCTATATATTGTGTGCATTTTCCTCCTCCAGTACATAAGTGAACAAGTGCAAAGCATACCATGCGATTGGTTTGGTCTCATTTATTTAACCTGAATTTGAATGGGTTAATAGTGATTATTTATTAATTTGTTGGCTTGCCAAAATGATTATGGAACCCAAAGCTTCTGGTATTTTGCCATTGAGACATACCCTAGTTCGCATGTGTGCATGCACATGTGTGTGTGTGTGTGTGTGTGTGTGTGTGTGTATGCGAACACTTATATATGTGAGGCTGTGGGTTGATATTGGATGCCTTACTCAGCCACTCTTTACCTTGTTTTTTTGACACAGGGCTGCTCGCTGAGCCTGACACTCATCATTTTGGCTAGACTGGCTGACCAGCAAGCCTCAGGGTTCTTCTTTTCTCCCTTTCTGGTGCTGAGGTTAAAGGTACACACTGCTGTCTTGGATTTTGATGTAGGTGCATGAGATCTGAACTCTGGTCCTTATGCTGACACAGTAAACACTTTGAGTCATCTCTTCAGTTCTATTCATGATTTTAAAGTGTTACCAAATATATTTAAACACCTTATCAATGGCAAATTCTGATGATAATATAATAGCTTAATTTCTTTGTTAAACAAGCAAGCAAGCAAGCCTTTTAGCTAAGATTTCCCCATGTTTCCTGAAGCCTGAGAGGTGTGATGGCCTAGGAGAGAAAAAAGTTAACTGAGTAACACAGTACCAGAACCCTCTGCAGTTTTACAATCGGATCATAGAGATAGATACCTATGGTATTAGAAGTCCTAATTATAGCTATGCTTCATGGCGTAATTATAGGCTTCGTCTTCCAGACATGAAAATTAAATAGTGAAGTTTCTGTACACATACGTAGCACCAATATGAACAAACCCTGCTATTTCCCAACATGAAAAATATGTGTAAGTGGGCTAAGTTGACATTCTCTAGCAAGGGCACATAGACTAGGAGCTGGTAACATGGTGTATTCCTCCTTCTCAAGACCCCAAACACTATAATTGTCATTTATGCCAGTTGGTCACATGCTGATGGCCAAGGCTTCCCATGCTGACAGAACAGACCACTTGTACTGTGCTCTTACTTTATGCAGAGATGTGCCCAGAGACTTCACATGTGAATGTTCACAAATTGACATCTGGAACTTTGTCCTCCTGTATATTACATTTCCATCAGAACGAAGTTTTTTTCCTCTTTATTTTCAGATAGCAGTCAAAATTCTTTTATTTTAGAGTTAGATGACTCCCAGACACAGCAGCAGCTTTGACCTGTCATTCCAGTGCTCAGGAGGAGGTAGATGTCATCCTTCCTGAGCCTCAGCCACAGGAGGCCCTGCCTCAGAAAACCAAGTTAAAATAAGTAAATAAATGAGAAAAAAGTGTTTGACTAGCTTGTGAGGACCTTGCTGGAACCTTGAAAGAGGGTTGTCCCTAGGAAGGATGAGTGTACCCTGGAACGGTGTAATAAACTATGCTTTTGGGAATTCTGTTAATTTTCGTTGTTGCTATTGTTTTTGTTGTTTGTTTTAGCTTCTTTTGAGACAAGGTCTTTCGGTGATACATTCATAGCTGGCCTGGAACTCCCAACAATCCTCTTGCTTCAGCCTCCCCGGTTCTAGGAGTGCAGACATACACTACTATGTCCTGAAGGGACTTGTATTTTCCTGAAGTAACCTTACTGAGCACAGACAGAAGAGAAAGAAGAGCCCAGAGGGCTGTGATTTGAATCTCATACATGCTGCTAGTGCCCAACCTGTGTGGTGGTTCCTTAAAGAAGGCCTGACTGTCAGGTTTTTGTGACAGGTGCCACTTTGTATGGTTTGCCGGGGATCTCCCTGTCACAAATGGCCAGTTAAGGTGGCTTAGCCTTTTATTTTAAGTAATAAATTGGGGTTGGTAACTTGAAAGGGCGGAGATGGGATATAAATCTTGCCTGGATGATCCTCCAGATCCTGCCCATAGGGCCCACTGTCCTTCTTTGTGTCAGAACCACATTGCTATCCTGGGCACCTTTCCTTTCAGACAGTAAATGAGTTCAGACAGTAACCTGGCTGGGTGGAGGTCTTTACAAGTGCCACTAGGAAGAGGGGACCACTGCTGATGTTGGTGCATCCAGGAGGAAGCTTTCCCTCTGCTCCTTAACTTCCAGTTTCAAGGCCTGTGGATTAAACAGAAAAAATAACAGATTTCTCTAATCTTCCCTCATCTCTGGCTCTTCAAATATTTCTTCCTCCTCTTTAAATGGTTCCTGAGTCTGAGGGGTAATGGGCATGATATAGATGTCACGTCTGTGGCTGAGTGCTCTAATTTGTTGTGAATTTCTGTGTTAAGCATTCTTCAGTGCACAAATGGAAATCTAGTATTTCATAAACCACACACACACACACACACACACACACACACACACACACATACGCACATGCACATGCACAGGCACATGTGCACCAATGAGGTCTGAGAGAAATACTAATGTATGGACACAGAGAGACAGCTTTGGAGGTAGTTTGATATTGTCTATTTAGCAAAATAATAACAATACACTTACCTTTACCTCTAGGACCTAAGAACTCCCTAACCATGGCTTTTTTTGGCCAGCTTGACAGTAGTAGGGATGCATTTCTTCCTTAAGTTCAACAGGAAAGCAAGCAGTTGGTTACCCCATAATATTCTATCACACCCATGGACATGCTGGTTATTATTCTAGTTTACACAGTTCACAGATGGGCAAGACTGGTTTTGCCCACCCCCACCCCTCTAGCAGCCTGCATAGGACCTTCTGTAACTAGCCAGCAGGGAGGAAACTTTCTAGTTAATTAAGAAGCAATGACAATATCCTGTATTGTTTTGTGAGTCTTTGGAATGTCTGACCAACTGGAGGGGAGGTAGCCCACACCTGGGGGCTTTTGTTTGACAACCTAAGAATTCTGGTTGAGAAACACCTGAAAAAATGTTCAACATCCTTAGCCATCAGGGAAATGCAAATCAAAACAACCCTGAGATTCCATCTCACACCAGTCAGAATGGCTAAGATTAAAAATTCAGGTGACAGCAGATGCTGGCGAGGTTGTGGAGAAATAGGAACACTCCTCCATTGCTGGTGGGATTGTAAGCTTGTACAACCACTCTGGAAATCAGTCTGGCGGTTCCTCAGAAAATTGGACATAGTACTACCGGAGGACCCAGCAATACCTCTTCTGGGCATATACCCAGAAGATCTTCCAACTGGTAATAAGGACACATGCTCCACTATGTTCATAGCAGCCTTATTTATAATAGCCAGAAGCTGGAAAGAACCCAGATGTCCCTCAATAGAGGAATGGATACAGAAACTGTGGTACATTTACACAATGGAGTACTACTCAGCTATTAAAAACAATGAATTTATGAAATTCTTGGGCAAATGGATGTATCTGGAGGATATCATCCTTAGTGAGGTAACCCAATCACAAAAGAAGTCACTAGATATGCACTCACTGATAAGCGGATATTAGCCCAGAAACTTAGAATACCGAAGATACATTATGCAAAACAGAAGAAAACCAAGAAGGATGACCACTGGGTGGATACTTCATTCCTCCTTTGAATAAGGAACAAAATACTCATGAAAGGATATAGGTACAGAGACAAAATTTAGAGCTAAGATGAAAGGATGGACTATCCAGAGACTACCCCATTCGGGAGTCCATCCCATCATCAGCCACCAAACCTAGATACTAATGCTCATGCCAACAAGATTCTGCTGAAGGGACCCTGATATTGCGGCCTCTTGTGAGGCTATGCCAGTGCCTGGCAAACACAGAAGTGGATGCTCACAGCCAGCTATTGGATGGAACACAGGGTCGCCAATGGAGGAGCTAGAGAAAGTACCCAAGGACCTTAAGGGGGCTGCAACCCTGTAGGTGGAACAACAGTATGAACTAACCAGTACCCCCTGAGTTTGTGTCTCTAGCTGCATATGTAGCAGAAGAGGGCTAATCAGCCATCATTGGGTAGAGAGGCCCCTTGGTCTTGCAAACTTTATATGACCCAGCACAAGGCAAGGCCTGGGCCAAGTAGTGGGAGTGGGTGGGTAGGGGAGCAGAGGTGGGGGGAGGGTATAGGAAACTTTCGGGATAGCATTTGAAATGTAAATAAAGAAAATAATAATAATAAAAAAAAAGAAAAAAAAAAGAAAAAAAATTCTAGTAGGAACATTACTTGTTGTGTAGGGTAGCTGCAATTAAACTCTTTTATGTGAAGAACGTACGTGTGTGTGTGTGTGTATGTGTGTGTGTGTGTGTGTGTGTGTGTGTGTAGATTTCCATGCAGCTTTCTCAGTCATCCTTAGTATTTGTTTTTCCTCTCATCTACTGCCTGCTCTTCCATCTTCCCATCCTTCTCCCCATTATTTCCCCTTTCCTTTTTATATTACTATTCCCCTCTACTTTAAGACCTGTCTTCCCCCTTCATATCAGTGGTCCGTTACAGTGTCCTCAACAAATCCAAATTAAACACGCAGACTTGAAGAGTCAGCAGTAAGTAAGAGGTGTAAGTGGGTAAGAATGTCTACTGTCTGTCTTTCAGCGTCTGAGATATCTTGCGTTTCAGCTCTGCCCACTTACTGCATGGTTTACTTTTCCTCACAGTGGAATAAAATCCTGTTGTGTATAGGTTCCGCATCTTCATTATCCATTCATCAGTAGATGAGCCTCTAGGCTGCTTCCATGTCCTGGCTGTTGTGTCTAGAGCCACAATGAACAGGAATGAGCACATATCTCTGTATTAGGATGCTTTGGGTCAGTGTCCAGGAGTGGTAGGGTTGGGTCGTATGGTACTATTTTTTTTTTTTAGGAACTGCCATACTCATTTCCAGTGTAACCTCACCAGCTTGCACTCCTACCAGCAATTCGTGGGGGTTCCTGTTCCCATATCCCCATATCCTTGCCAGCATTTGCTGTCTTGTTTTCTTGATCTTAACTATTTCTACTGGGTAAGAGGAAGTCTCAAAGTAGTTTTAGACATATATTTATTTCCCTGATGGCTGAGTTGGTGAATGTTTTAGAGTATTCCTTAGCCGTTCTGTTTCTTCTTTTGAGCGTTCCCTGTTGTGTTCCATAGCTATTTCATTGTGTTGTTTTCTTGTGTTCAGTTTTTGGAGTTCTGCCCCCTTGTCCCCTGAGCCCTTTTCTGTTACAATAAGTGCAAGTTACACATCAGTTTTGTAACTGATAGAGTGTTCATATACACACACATACCTGGAAGTTTTTGTGGGCGTATAAAAGTGCTGTCACCTAGTTACTTTAACAAGTTGTTTTCTGCAACTCCTAATGTGTGAAAAAAGTGCCTTTATGTAACACACACAGCTCAGTTTTTAGGTGACTCCACTGTGTTCTATTTGGCTAGACTCTTCTTTGATGTAAGTCATTCCTAGTTGTGCATTGAGTTGCTTGGTAAACAGATCATTTTTGTGCATTCCTTGGTAGTATTTGTAGGTCACAGCTTATATGCATTTAAAATGTTGCCACATGCTGCTGTACTGCCCTTGGGTAAAATATATTGATTTATGCTGTATCAATGGTTTCCTATTCTCTGGAAACTCTTAACAGGTAGTTGGTCTAAGGATAGGGTCAGGTATGTGAGGGTCAGGCATAATGAGGAGACTTGAGTGTTAGAACTGCCTCTGCACCTTTCAGATTCTGGGTTCTGGGCATGCATTATCTCCTCGGTCATGAAGCAAGGGCACTGTTACTTCTTGTTTTCCTGAGCCTTTCCAAATGGGTGTTCTGGGAGGAAACTCTTGTTAAAATGCTCGACATTGTATGTCCTTTAGAGTTCAGAGTTCTTCAGATTTTTTGAATGTTTGTGAAGAGTTTTGGACTGAGCATCACAATTGCTCAGACTTTTCCAGAGAATTTTGGATTTGGGCTGGGCAGTTCATTTTATACCACGGTTTTTAGTACTGGGAAAAAAAAAGGCTCATGTTAACTTATATTCTAAGACTGTTAAAGAGATTGCTTTAGTTTCATTAAAACACAGACACACTTTGGGAGTGTTTTTTTTTTTTAAGTACATTTAAAAAATATAGTGTGCACACAATCTTGTGCATGGGTCATCATGGTGCATATGTGAAGGAGTTGGTTCTCTCCTTCCTCCTCCTTGTGGGTTCCTGGGATTGAGCTTAGATCATTACCTTGGTGTTAAGTACCTCTACCCACTGAACCTTTTTTAAAGGACCTAGCCTCATTTTTAAAAAGTTTAATCTGAAGATAAAGGAATATATGCTGAATACATTCTTGTTGAAAAAGCAAATATCAGATTCTGGAAGCTGGTAGAAGTTTGGAGAAGTCTGTGTTTAGTTTATCATTTTGGGGTATGAGCTTTAAAGATATTAGTGGGCTTATAGGATATGTAGACCTCAGAATTCAGCTTCTGGGATGAGCCAGTAATAAACATCAGTTCCTTCTGATTCTAGCTGCATGTGATATGTCTGGAATGTTGACTTGGTAAGCTTAGGCTTCAGGTGTAGGTAGGCACCATTCTGCACATAAGAAGAGCCAATATACTTTTTATGACTGTTTGAGAGTAAATCAGTAGTGTAGTTTAAGAACAGTCTTCTTAAGCATCCCTTGGTAGTAGGTGTGGCACCGTGGGGTGGTACATGTGCAGTGGGCAAGGCCAGGGGCCTAATCCCTGCATCAAAGCAGCAGAACAGAACACACCCTTTTGGTTCATTTCACAAGTATAGTTCTGTGAACTTATTTTAGCACAGTTTGCCAAGCCTCATCTTGTTTTTCCCCCTTTTAAATAAGGTAGAAATAGGATGTAGTTGGTTTGGGGAAGTTGACTGTTAAGAGGTGGAGGTAAATGAAGGGAGACTGCATGCTCAGCTTCTCCCTGTGTGCTGTTCTTCAGAGACCTCCACTTGTCTTCTGTGGAGCCTTTGATGTGTCTGTCATCCAGTAGTTTTGCACAGATATTATTTGCAACTGGCTGCCAGGAAGCCCCCAGGGGGAATCTCCTGCTTTCCAGGTCCCTCCTTCCTGCTTATCTCTGCCCTCAGGGAGTGTCCTCTTCTTTTTCCCAGGCCACCAGTTCTGTCAACCTTTCTAGGTATTGGCAATGGCCACTGTCCTCACCAAGGTCCTGACTGCACCCTAGACCCTTTAGTCTTGTTTAATGTCATGACTACCCTGTGACCCCTGCTTCCAGACTGTGGTACTGCTGGGCCAAGTGAGGAATCACCATTGTCTCTTTGGCTGAGGGACAGACAGCAGTCTTGATTTTTTTTTTTATCTGTTGACTTCCTACCCTCTTTTTGAAGCTGTTATGATTTCTTCCCCGTACTTTTTAAGTCTCTTTCTACAATCTCCACTTACTCTCTAGGGATGATATCATTTCCTTTATTTATTGAAAAGATCCAGGCCAGGGGTCACATATTCAAATGCCATCAGGAGGCGTTGAGATTACTAAAAAAAAAAAAAACTAAGAAATGAGAGAAGAGGCAGGGACTGTAAGTGCAGTGTGTGTGTGTGTGTGTGTGTGTGTGTGTGTGTGTGTGTGTGTGGTGTTGACCTTTGCCCCATGGGAACTTGGCTCTAGTGTTGCTCCCTTCTCTGTTTTATCTGGAAAACTCAAATGTCTGTTTTTCTGTGTGAAATCTGATCATGTTGAAATCATCCTGGGTAGGCCACCAAACAGTCACTTTTCTTTGCCACCTCAGCATCTTTTTTTGTCACCTGTCCTTTGTCTTCATGGTGTTCTCTGTCTTCAATCCTGTCTCAGGGGTTTAACCCTTTGTCCACAGTTTCTTCTCCCTACGTAAAGACACTTAGCATGCTCCCTTACTCCTGAACTGTCTTGGTGCTCTTTGTACCTTTGCTGTTGGTCCGGGTTGGTTGGACAAGTATCTCACCTTGTTAGAATGGGAATGATTCCGTGTCCTTTTCCCCAGCCTCAGCTGCTTACCTGGGTCCTCAGGGCCTCATCACTTTTCTTTCATGGCTAATTGGGTTTATAGGACTTTTCATTCATTGCTTGCTTGATTGATTGAGGCGGTGTCTCAAGTAGCCATTTGTGCCGATCTGTGCAGGATCTGTACAGCTGAGGTTTCCTTTGGACTCCTGATCCTGTCTCTGACTCTGAAGTGCTGTGGCTACAGGGGTTCACCACCCTACTTAGCTATTGCCTTTGCTTTTTTACATTTTTTTCCAGATATTAATTGAACAAATCAGTGTGTTTCATTGTGTAATTTTATAGACAAGATAATATACTTTGACTGTTCTTATCATCTTTGTCTCCCTTCTTCATGCCATTTTCTTCTACCTTTTCCTTATTCCCTTTATGTCCCCAGGATCTCCTCATTCCTTTAATGCTTACTCTAAGTCAAGCTGGTACCTTCATGACTTGGTCTTGAGGTTCTGAGACTGTATTGACTTGAATTTTTGTCTTTGAACATAAATTTACCATCTGTTATTACTTGTCCGCCCTGTTGCATCCCAAATACTGTATCTCAAAGATTTTTTTTTTTAAATCACTATCTGCTGTACTTTTGCTGTTGGTACTCCTGGCCCAACTCCACTCGTGGAATGGGACTCACTTCATCTCCCTCTCACTCACCCAGCTCCTCAGTGGTTCCTGTTCAATTTCAGAGAGACAGTTTTCCTTCTAAAACTTAGCTGCTGCTCTCCATATCTTCTTTGAAGGTTTTTACTTACAAATTAGCTTCTCCTTGTCTTTCTCTGGTTCCTCATGTGTCCGTGTTACCTTGCGGAAAGTCCAGCTTTAGCCAGGCTACTCCTTGGCTTGGAAAACCTCAAAGACAGTGAGTTAGCAACGCTTATTGGCTTGCTTACCAGTACTGTCAAATATCATTCTAGACCCTTCTCTCACTGTCCCCCCACATACTCTCTGCTCTAGTCCACTGGGACCATGGCTATTGCTGAACACTATCTTGGCCACACTATTCTGTTTTCTGTGGCTGATTTTCTTCTTGCTTCTTCCAACCCTCTCTAGACCCAGGAAAGTTTATTCTCAACCCCTTTGAGGGTCATGAATATGAGATCCTGCATATCAGGCGTTTATATTACAATTCACAACAGTGGCAAAATTGAAGTTATAAAGTGGCAATGAATTAATTTTATGGTTGTGGGGGTCACCACAATCTGAGGAACTGCATGAGAGCATCGCAGTGGTAGGAAGGCTGAGAACCGATGGTCTAACTCATTCTCCCTTCTTTGGTAGGCCTTGCCACTGCCTTTAGTGGTGAGCTCCTCTTCCATTTTGGCTTCCTCAGCTTTTCTTCCTCAGATTTTCATCTATGTGTCTCCAATGGCATCGGTCATTATATGTCATTAGTTTATTTTGTAGAACATTAATAAACCTCTTTCCTAAATTTCTTCTTTAGAAAGATTCTGTGCTTTTTAAATTTTATACCCAGTAGGGTGTAATCAAATGGTAGGAATTAAATACAAGTTTTTTTTTTTTTTTNTTTTTTTTTTTTTGGTTTTTTGAGAAAGGGTTTCTCTGTGTAGCCTTGGCTGTCCTGGAACTCATTCTGTAGACCAGGCTGGCCTCGAACTCAGAAATCCACCTGCCTCTGCCTCCCAAGTGCTGGGATTAAAGGTGAATACAAGTTTTAACTGAAAATTTATGTTACTAATAAGTAAAACATAAGACCATTGAATTTTTTTTCCTCCTTCCAACTCAGCAGATTCATGAAGTGTGTGTGCGTGTGTGGTTTTTTTTCCCCAATGTCCCTGAATGCCATACTTGGCCCATGACATGCACTTTGTCAAAGAAAAAAATTCTTTGTCTCTGACTTGAATGCTTCTTATATATTGACGGTCAGCTCCATGATTGTATCATGTAAATAACATCATTGTGAAAAATATATTCACCTTCTTTATCATCTGTCTAGACTAAGCTTAACGTGGAAACTGAATCAAGGCTGTATTTAAGGCTTGGCAACTATTGCCAGTTATTTCTTTTCTTTTCTTTTCTTTTCTTTTCTTTTCTTTTCTTTTCTTTTCTTTTCTTTTCTTTTCTTTTCTCTTCTTTTTTTTTAAGCCTACAGCACCCGGTATTCCTAGGCAGTCTCCCATCCAAGTACTAACTAGGCCCGACCCTGCTTAGCTTCTGATATCAGACGAGAGATCAGGCACGTTCAAGTTGGTATGGCTGTAGACCTATTGCCAGTTTTTAATTTGTCCTACTGTGCAAGCATCTAACAGTTTGTTCTCTTCTAAAATGGAGAGAGAGAGAGAGAGAGAGAGAGAGAGAGAGAGAGAGAGAGAGAGAGAGAAGACATAGCATTTTCATACAAAGATGGAAAAGGTGAGAAAAGCTTTGGTAAGTTAGCCTGTTTTTTTTGTAGTTGTTTGCAATAGTCCCCTGTGTTCTGTTATTTCTTTAATTAGCATTTGGGGCTCATGAGTGGGAAGTATTTTAGCCTATTTCCTCCTTAGAATTTCGATGGAGTCTCTTGAAGTTTGCAAAATTTGCATGCTATTATGTATTTCCACCTTTCACAGAAGCAGAGTTTAAAGGGAGGGGTCTGGACTGCAGTGATAATGTTCCAAGCAGGTTACCCACTTTCCAGATCTATGGTGACCTTACTGAGGGTTTGTCTGCTGCTGTGTGTTCTCCTGATATGATCAAATGTTATATAACAGTGAGCTAATGTCACTGATTTTACTAATGCACTCAGCCCTGTAAATTCCATTGTGTGGAGGAACCTGAGTGTTTTAACGTTTGCAGAAGTTAATTTGTGTTAGTGATTGGTGGGAAAGCTTGATTCTGCAGAATGTCTTGGGTGTGGGTGGCACCTATTATTTCAATAGGAACTCAGTGAATTTCACAGTATTTGTAGGACACTTTTCTGTATGATGAGTTTGTATGTCACTGCCATGAGGCTCCTTCAGGTGTGCTGGCAGTAGGCCTGTCTCTGATGTTCTGAAGTGCACAGTCTCCTATTCTGCATATTGATGCTAACACACTGATAGGGAAGTTTGCAGTTGTCCTTTATGATTCGCTTGGCCTCAGTGCTTTGTTATATAAGATGTATGTCATAGTCTTATCTGTTTGCCATAGAGACTGATACATGTAGAATCTGAACTGTGTGAATCCCTGTGTGTACTCTGCCATATGGCTATGCATGTGTTTATTTGTGTATAACTTAGTGGTTGACTGTAGTCATTATATTCAGTTCAGGCAGAACTTTCAGAAAGTAACAGTGCTTAAATTCCCAAGCTGCTTAGGAGTTTTCAATTAGAATCTCTCTTGGGGGTGGGAGGACACTTTCCAGTATTATTTAAAACAAGTCATTATTAACTACCCCAGAGATGATTATGCAGCAGCATGCTGATTTAAAACTACATGGGCTCTTTTTTATGTACTCAGGACAAATGTAAACACTTTGGAATCTTCAAGAAACTAGTGGAGTTTGTGTTAGCACAGAGGAAGTGGGTTGACTGAGGACCTCAGATGACACTGTAAGGTTACATATTCCTCTGGTCTGTCTGTCTGTCTGTCTCACTCTGTGTGTGTGTGCGTGTATGTGTGTATGTGTATTTATTTGAGATAGGGTCTTTCTATGTAATTCTGGCTGTCCTGGAACTCACTGTGTAGACCAGATGAGCCTTGAACTCATATGGATCTGGCTGCTTCTGCCTTCCTCATGCTGGGATTAAAGTATGTGCCACCATGCCCAACTTTATTCTTCTGACTTTAAAGCTCAGTGATTGTACTATGGTGACATACAAGAACCTGTACACTGAGCCCTGTAAAAGCCAGAGGGAAGAAAACATCTCTTTGTCTAGCTTTGGACCTAGAAACGCACTACAGCATTTGAATATCTGATTTTCCTCTCTCTTCAGTGTAGTGGTTTTAAGTTTTATTTATTTTCAGTGTATGGTTGTTTTTGCCCGCATGTGTCTGCACGCCTATGTGCAGAAGAGGGTATCAGATCCCTGGATTGCATTACTGGCAGTTGTAACTTCCATGAAGTTGCTGAGGGTTGAAGCCAGGTCCTCTGGAAGAGCAGCCAGTGCTCTTAACTGCTGAGCCATCTCTCCAGCTCCAGTGTCCTTGTTTTCTTGAAGCTAAGGATCATGTCTTTTCTTGTAGTACTCAAATTGATCTTCAGTCTCATTGCTAGCTTTGTTTTTCTGCCTGTCCCACAATGAAATAGTTTTTGTCTTCTCTTAGAAGTTGCTGGATAGGCAGAAAGCAAAGCTGTGTTGGAACACAAAGAAAGACGTTATGTTATTGCTTAGAAGCATCCCCATATAACTAGCCATACTACCCAATTACTCAGGAAGTGGGTATGCATGTAACTAGCCACACAGACCTATTGTTTGGGAAAGTCTTCATGTAACTAGACACACAATCCCAACTTGTGACTGAAATTTGCTCAACTTGAAACAGCTTAACTGAGTGCTGCTTGCTGAGGACCCTGAATTGAAAGCTTGCATATGCCAAGTGTCTTTCTGAGAGAATCTATGTCCTCCTAACAGTATCTTACTGAGACCATGGGGATATTTAGAATGTGAAGTTTGTGTGCAGAGGATGAATGGGAGGGAAAGTTAATGCTGCCTGCAGTGAGAGCAGATGTGAGGACTGTGATTCACACAAGACTTAGGAACCCACTCCCGGTATGTAGCTGAGTTAGACTCCAGCCCAGTGTATTTGATCTGAATTCCTACACACATGATTCCAGCTACAGGTCTCCAAGGACTCAGGTTTGTCTAACTCTTACTTTGTGTTACCCTTCTACCTTTGGAAACAACCATTCAGCCTCCACTGGTCTTTCCTTGAGGTCCAGTCCAGGTACCTCTCTCTCCTCAGAACTTTTTAGGTTTGACAGTCAGGAGCCTGTGGAGCTGCGAACCTTCCATGTATAGCGTTGCTTTACTCTCTGTTACCCATTTCCTCTGCTAGGTTGTGACATCCTTATTGAGAGAAATACCTGTTACACTACACAGGATGGAGTGTAGACACTGTGCTCTTAGTGTGGTCAGTACCTAAGAAAGGCTGCGGAAGGAGCCCAGCCTCAGAGGAAGGAATAGATGTGATAGGCTAGAGGAAAAGAAGGCCGTGCTAGGGCTGGGAAAGACCAGAAAAGAGGCGAGGTTGAAAAGCTGGACTGGGATTCACACTACAGCTTGGGTTTAGAATCCACAGGCACCAGCTGGGGGCTACAGCTCAGCGCTAGCCTGGTTAGGAGACCTGGGACAGTTCTGCCTACACAGGGCCAGGGTGAGAAGCTCCTCAGAATTCCCTCCAGTCAGTTGAGCCTCATCAACCTGTTTTCAGTATGAAAGGGCACTAGGTCACATGGAATTGACACACTTCCTCCAGAAATCCCAGGGAAGGCAGGAAGTGTGGGGATGATTCAGCGACGGGGTTCTTCCTGTGCACGGATGGGCGGCTGTGGCTGCATGATTTCTGTCAGTGTTTGTTCCACCTCTCTCAGGTGGAAGCCTCATGGGAACAATGAGACCAGGTGGGTACACATCTGGAAAATGTCTGTCTGGTCAGCCTCCTGCAATGCTAGCTTAAGATCCATGTGATCAGTTAGCTTCTTTGACTACTCACCACAGTAAAGAATATGGTGGCTTTTATGTTTCTGATACCCTAAGATTAGGTCTAACTTTAGCACCAGAAAGAACTCAGACTTATAGGAAAGTCCAACTTAAATTATTTCAGATATCAAATTAAGAGGGATACTTTATTATATTGACACAGCATTTAGAACTAATAAACCTTTTGAGATTTGATTGTACTTTATATGGCCTGCTAACATTAGATTAATGTCCTTGTAGCCTAGAGATGAAGGATATGGGCTGTGTAGCTGGGTTACCTGGGCTCTGGCCCTGACTCACCACTCATTAATTAGCCTCGGGCGGGTTACTTAATACCTCTGCCTCAGTTCTCTCTCTAATTTATTTTTCATGTGAGGTTTTTGCCTGAATTAAATGAACTAATTTTTTGTTTACTTACTAAAGATAAAGCTCTCAGTATCTAGTATTTATTTTTCCCAACGAACATTAGTAATTAGTGTATCATAAGTGATATAAATAAAGCAGCCAAAGGTTAAGCAGGTTAGGTAGATATGAGGCAGTGTCACTCAGCTAGTAGCTGGGTCACTGAAGTAGCTTTAGAGAGGGACAAACTTTTTCTTTTTCTTTTTTAAATTTAGTTTTATCTTTTACTTATTTACTTTACATCCTGCTCACTGCTCCACTCTTGGCCACCTCCTCCCACGATCCTTCCCCTATCTCCCCCTTTCTCTGAGCAGATGGGGGGTCCCCTGGATTTCTCCCCACTCTGGTACCTCAAGTCTCTTCAAGTCTAGGTGCTTCCTCTCCCACTGAGGCCAGATAGAGCAGCCCAGCTAGAAGAACGTATCCCACACATAGGCAACAGCATTTGGGATAGTCCCTACTCCCAATTGTTCAGGACCCACATGAAGACCAAGCTGCACACCTACTACATATGTGTGGGGAGCATGTTGTCCTCTGAGAGGCTTCACCCAGCAGCTGACTCAGACAGATACAGACATCCATAGCCAAACAGTGAATGGAGCATGGGGGCTCTTATGGAAGAATAGGAGGAAGGATTGCAGGCCCCAAAGGGGGATAGGAATTCCACGGGAAAACCAATAGAGTCAACTAACCTGGACCCTTGGGGCTCTCAAGGTCTAAACAACCAACCAAGATTTTGGTCTGGTCCTAGGCCTCCCTGCATACTTTTTTTAAAAGGACCACATACTAAACAGCTTATACTTGGTGAATCTTACAGTCTCTGTTGGTATTATTCAGTCTTGGCATTACATCTTGCAAGCAGCAGCTATGGACAATATGTAGACACATGGATACAGCTGTATTCCAGGCAAAATTTTATTTACCCAAATAGGTGGGGAGCCACATTTGGTTGTGTAGAGTCCCTGCCCTGGGCACCATAGTCATGCCTGGAGCTTGAGGGACTGTGAAGACACTAGCCTCACTCTCTATTCATTGCTTAGTACAGGGTCAGGCCTTAGACCAGCAAAGAGACTTAGATTAGCTGTCATGAATGAGTCCCTTTAAAGGGTGGCATAGAGTCACTTATTTGAGGGCTCAGAGCATTTTCTTGTGATCCCCAGCTTGTGGAAAGATCAGCCTTTGTTTTATTTGATGGACACAAATACAGACTGTTGTTTTTTCTTCTATAATCTCTATGTAGAAAAGGCTTATGAGCCAAAGAAAAAGCAATTTGTAATTGTGCTTGTTGGTACACTGAGGGCTTTTCTTCTAGATGTGTTGTTTATATAGGTTTGGGTCTTTTATTTCTTATTTTCCAGTATAATAATGAGCTCTTGTTTTTAAATTAAACTTGCCAGTGGGCCTTTTTGTGAGTGGCTGACTGTGTTGGAGTGTTTGTATTTATAGTCTAGGTCGGTTTCTGGGGAAGTGACTAAAGTCCCTTGCATTCCATTAAGACAACACAACAAAGACCATCTTTGACTCAGGGAAACAGGGTCTATGATGAAAACTCAAAAGGCTAATGGTTAATGTTTATCAATGTTTTTATGTATTCAGTACTGCTTGGGCCAGATAATCAGAGCTTTGTGCTGAGGGCCAGGTTGGATGTTCGCTGCCCCTCAGTACTCCAGAGAGAATTCCTCTGCAGCAAGTTCAGGCAGCACTTAACTTACTGATGGGCCCTTTTTACACTTTAGATGTTTTAAAGTGGGTGTTACAGAATATAAGTATATACTTCTCTCTTTAAAGTGTTCTACCAGAACCCTTGACATATGTCCAGCAGAAAGGTTGATGGTGGTGGGACCCAGGAAGTGACTAACTTAGGGAAATCCACTGTGTCTTGTTCTTTGTTACAGGCCCCTGGTTTCCCCATCTTGTGTTTTTGGAGTACTGTTATAGAATACTTGAGGCTGAGTAAGTTATAAAGGAAAAAGTGTGTGTGTGTGTGTGTGTGTGTGTGTGTGTGTGTGTGTGTGTTGGATACCTTGTTGTCTGCTTGTTCTTGTAGCCAGCAATGACAGCTGAAGGAGGGATGAGCTGGTCCAGTTCTGGGCTGTCTTTGTTTCTGAGATCCAGGCCAGAACTCACATTTTCCCAGAAAGGACCCATTAGGGATGGTGGGTGGGACTGGGCTGAGCTCAGTGTAGAGTGCTCACCTTGCACCCATTGAGGCCCTGGACTCATTCCCTAGTAACATTTTGTTTGTTTGTTTGTTTGTTTTTAAAAGGGAAAGAAGGCAAGGGAAGATTGGATTTTGTGTTTCTGTCTGCTCAGTGCTAGCACATTGAGTTTCACACTGGTTAAAATGGTCATTGTTTGCTTTCATTGCTTCATCTTTAAAGGGGTTTTCTGCACTTAGCATTTATTGTTATTATTACATACATTTTTTATTTCAGTCTTTTCATAAGCAAGTTACTTTAAGTTCTGGACAGAATTATAAAACAAAGGAAGATAAAGTTGCTCTGCCAACTGTCAGGCATGTTCACTGTCATGCACGTCCATTGTCATGCATGTTCCCTGGCTCCTGCCTCTGTTCTCAGGAGCACCTAGCTGGGCTTCCTACAGGTTACTTTTAAAGCACCCACATCTGGCAGCTCACAACCTCATAGAACTCCAGCTTCATGGGATCTGACACTATTTACACACACACACACACACACACACACACACACACACACACACACAAACACAGAGAAAATGGCTTATCAGTTGAACTTTATTTTTGGAGCGAAGCTTGATCTGAAACTCAGGCTTGTCTTTAGAAACCACACCAACTGCTAAAGTGTGTCTGTAAAGCTGCTTTAGGGAAAGCACAGTGCACAGATACTTTCCTGATGATTTGATGAGGGTAAGAAATCTCAGACCATGTACACCGTCACTCGCACCTAAGATGCCCGTGCCAGGGAAGAGTTCTGTTTCACTGTCGAAACCCTGTTCCTGGGGCTTTTATAAAGAGGAGGTGGGAAAAGAATAAGTAAGTAAATGCCTTCAGCTGGAGCTGATCTTTGTCTCCCTGCTGGATTTGGCACCTGAGGTTACACTGTCAGTGTGTCCTGGAGGGGATGTATACTCCTCACTGGAGTGTTTTTTCTTATGTATGAAATATGTAAAAGAGTAAGGACATCTGAAGGGCAAGCCATAAGGCATACGTGTCGTCTTGTGTTGTCCACACAGCTCCTCTTAGAAAAGAAGCATCTCCTCATTTCTTTTTACCTTGACACACCTTTGTACATCTGACCCCATATCTATAGGACCTCATGTGGATTCAGCAGAGTTGGACAAAAAGTATTTGAAGCAATTACATCTGTTCCCAGACTGAATGATTCCCCCCCCCCCCCAGTTGTCATTACTCCCTAAGCCAGGGCTTCTTAAACTTTACACTTGTCACCCATTTCTGCCCAAGAAATTTTTATGTGACCTGGGAAGTAGGCATATATATATACACACATACACACACACACACAAGCGAAACATCTACTGTTAAGGAATCAAAAAAGACTTTTTTAATATATACATATATATATTTAAAGATGGATGGCTGGATATTTGACGTTGTGGGGCAATGAGCATCTTAATGTTTTTAGTTGATTAGTATTTCATTTTTAGACAAGATCTCACACAGCCCAGGATGCCTAAAACTTGTGAAGTAGCACAGGGTGGCCTTGAACTTGTGACCCTCCTGCTTCTGCTCCTCAAGAAAATTTTGATTTTTATAGTGCTGAGAATGCTACTTTGCATAAGTATGTGAAATAAAATGGTCAAAGTATGTTTAGGACTATTTAAGAAAAAAATTAAAAATTCTGTTCTAATCTCAAGTCAGAATTCATTTTTTTTTTTTCTAGACAGGGTTTCATTTTAATAATTAAAAAAAGAAAACCACTGATGACAACATGGTGAAGGTCTGTAAGGCTTGCTGGAATAT
This sequence comes from Mus pahari, assembly GCF_900095145.1. Taxonomy (NCBI): domain Eukaryota; kingdom Metazoa; phylum Chordata; class Mammalia; order Rodentia; family Muridae; genus Mus; species Mus pahari. The sequence continues at coordinate 161,357,038 of NC_034591.1, forward strand.
TAATTGCATTAAAATGTACAAAAAAAAAAAAAAAAAAAAAAAAAAAAAAAAAAAAGAAAGAAACTCAGGCAAGTAATTCAAACAAAAATTTTAAAAAACCAAGCATTCAAGCCGGGCGTGGTGACACACGCCTTTAATCTCAGCACTCGGGAGGCAGAGGCAGGTGGATTTCTGAGTTCGAGGCCAGCCTGGTCTACAGAGTGAGTTCCAGGACAGCCAGAGCTATACAGAGAAACCCTGTCTCGAAAAAACCAAAACCAAAACCAAAACCAAAACCAAAACCAAAACCAAAACCAAAACACCAAGCATTCTAGCACATTGTGATCTAAAGGTACTAATTTGCCACTTCTGTGATAAGCAATGGTGTTAAGAGGATATTAAAAGTCTTTGTTTTCATAATTAAGCCTTTATGTTTTTATAGGAGCAGAAGACTTAGTATGTATGACATACAAGTCTTTTGAAACTGCCAGAAACATTCAGCATTTGTTACATGTTTGAATTGCTTTTTGGTGATTCTATATTCTGAAACCTTTTATTACTGTGAAAATTCTCATGACTCTACATTCAGTTATGTGATTCCATATTGGGATCCACCTATGGTTTGAGAGGCTGGATTCTACACAGTATAATGACAGCTTTTATAAGAACAAGCATTATTGATAACCTAGGCATGATATAGAGTACACAGGATGGTGAGCTTCGGCCATATACATCCTTGGGCTCTTGAGCATCTTGAGATTCTGGTATCTAGCAGGAGATCCTAGAACCAACTCCTGGGCAGATTGTATTGTAAAAATCGTGATTCATTTGTCTACCTAACAGCTGTTCATAGAGCGTCCACCATGTGCTGAGTACTTTGGTTGTAAAATTAATGGTGGTGATTTTAGCAGAAAATTCGACTTTAAGGAATTTTGAGGCTGCCCATAGCTGAGGTGCATAGAAAAACATGGGACCAAAAAGGCAGAAAAGGATGTGCCAGATATGGGAAAAGAAGACAGTAGAAGGAAGTCCTTCACATGAATTTTCTCCTTTTAATAAATCCCATGATAGTAGCTTTATGCGAATTGTTTATGTAACAATTTACCACCTAAGCCCTTTTTCCTGCTGTGCTATCTATGATTTGAAATCTGTTTTAACTTAATTTTTGATTTCTTTTCAGTACCGAACTTCTATGGATCAGTTTGCTAAGGACGTACAAGATTGGAAGAGCTGAGAAATCAACACTGAACCTGTTTCTTTTAAAGTGAGTAGGCTTGCTCCCATAACTGTTCATTTCAGACATCCTTAGCTGTAGTTGGCAGTCAGCACGTTACACATGAGAGCTTACACCCCTCCCTCCTTACAAGCATCTGAACTTTAAGAGCATCGTGGTGAACTTGGGCATGTACAGGTTCAGACGTGTCTCCACGGCAGTCAGCCAACCAGTCTTCATCTGGCACGGATGGAGCAGGACAGCACAGGCCTGGTAGCATACCAAAGGCCCTGCCCTCTTCCTTCTCCGGTGCTTTGTTGCTCTTTGCCTTCAGACCCTGTGATCGCTTCTCCACAGGAGTGAGGCTTGTTGGCCCTTCAGTGACCCTGCAGGCTGAGGGAAGTGTTTTCATGTGACTTAGCGGCCTCCCTTCTCCCCATCCCTCTTGCCAAGTGGTGATATTATTGCTGAACTTGTGCTAGGCGGTAAGTGTTGGATTGACTTGTTCAGATTTATTTGTAAGTTCTTCTACAATTTACCTTGTGCCAAACACTCCTCTGACCCTATTGCCTCATCCCCAGATAGTTACTGAGTAGAAAGTTTAATGGCTAAGAGAAGGGAGGATGCTGAGGGTCAGCGTGTACTATCAGTCGTCTGGATGTGAGTGTGGACATGGTTGTTCACTGTCTAACTTTTTGATTGCCATATCCTTAGTAGTGTTAGAACTCCATTCCTCCTGGGAGGTGGTACTGCAACAAGTTTAATCCCAGCACTTGGGAGGCAGAGGCAGAGGCAGAGACAGGAAAAATCTCTGAGTTGGAGTTCCCCCATCTACAGAAGGTGTTCTAGGACAGCCAGGGTTATTCAGAGAAACTCTGTGTCTAAAACCAAACCCCCACACAAAACAAAACAAAACAAAACAATGCCTTCCCTATCATGGTGGTGGTAGGACACTGGTGCCTTCTGAGTTGTGATTATAATAGAAATGTGATTTTGACCCTCCTGAACCCTGACAGGAAGGAAGGGAGGGGGGAGGAGAAACCCTGTTTCACGATAGAGTTAAGAGACACCTGGTCCTAGGTCAGTGTTTCACACATAGATGAACAAGCACAAGCCCTTGTTAGATAGCTGTGTGGAACAGATGTTACAGATGAATCCGTCTGTGTATGCAGCATCTTTAGTAACAAAATTACTGGTGCTGTAGATCTTCTGCCTTTGGGGTCCCAGGGGTAACCAGTGTCCTTACTGTTGGTGTCTTTGAGTCGTTTTACTTGCCTTTAAAATTTATGACTAGAATCATACAGTATATATTCTTTTGTGTGTGGCTCATTTCACTCAGACTGTATGTGACATTCTCCTGTTTCTAAATGTGGTTTACTTTTTTTCCTTCTCCTTGCTCTGATGAGATCTAATTGTGTAATTGCAGGGCACTTAGGTACTATTCAGTCTTTTTTTTTTTTTGGTTTTTTCGAGACAGGGTTTCTCTGTATAGCCCTGGTTGTCCTTTGTCCTGAACTCAGAAATCCGCCTGCCTCTGCCTCCCAAGTGCTGGGATTAAAGGCGTGCGCCACCACGCCCAGCTTCAGTCTATTTTTAATGCTGTACATATATATGAATTTTTAAAAAGACCTTTTTTTGTGTGTGTATGGATGTTTTGGCTGCATATATGTCTGTCCACAGCTTGGGATCCTGGTGCCTGGCTAGAAGAGAACATTGGATCTCTGGAACTAGACTTATAGATGGTTGTAAATCAACAAGTGACTGCTGGCAATCAAACTTGGGTCCTCTGGATTAGCAGTCAGTGCACTTAACTGTTGAAACATATCTCCAACCCCTTATTTTTTTTTAAATTATATGTTTATGCATGTGTGAGGACAGGTATGTGCATGTGTGCACAGTGCCCATGGTGGTCAGAAGGGTGTTAGATCTACTGGAGCTAGAATTGCAAGATGTTGTGGACCTCCACATGTGTGCGGGGCACCTAACTCAGATCTTCTGCAAGCGCAGTATGTACTTGTAACTGCTAAGCTATCTAGTGAGGAGGATCTGTAGTCTTTCCTCTATGTGTGAAACTTTGAGTCCTTGGGAGGTTAGTCACCTCAAGGCTATAGAGACCCATGGGCAGTCGTCTCCTAACTCTCTCTAACATGGTCTTTCTAGGCCGAGTATTCAGTTTTGACCCTTTAATTATTTCTGTGCCTATCTTGTGTTATGCTCATTTGTGGACCACTCAGCGGTTTAGGTCATGTGGAGTGAGGTGAAAGTAGACGTCTTTGAAAGCAAAACTATTGATATTTAGGTGGCCAAGTGATAGATCTACTTCCCTGTGATGTTCTGAGCACCACACCTGTAAGGGACAGGAGATGTTTTCGTGGGTCCTCTGGGGCATGGCCAGGCAGAAGTCCTCCCTGGAATGCACGTGATATGTAAGGCTGGTCTTGTGGCACAGACAGGTTTTATTTGCATGGCGTTAAAAAGGGATTGCGGAGGAGAGAAGAGAGTCTAGAGAGAGGTGTGTCTGCGCTGCCCTAGAAACTGTGACAGCACTTGGTGGACCAGATCAAGAGCCTGGGAAAGTGACATCTCAGAGGAGGACCTGATGTGTAAGACCTGATGAGTCTAGGGCCACGAGTAAATGAAATGGATCTGATCTAGCATGCTAGATTCATGAGAAGCTTTGGCTTTCCTTTCAGAAAGCTTTGAAAAATAGTCCCCAAAGTCTGAATCTCGAGCCAGTATTTTAACTGAATAAAATTACTGAACTAGGGAAATGTAGTTTTCATAATGGATGTGGGCTTTAGAGCTTTCCTTTGAGGGAGTTCTGTCTTCAGATCACAGCTCACCTTCTTCTTGTCCCATGACCCATTGGTTAGCTTCTTTATGGGGATATTATCATGCCCCATAAACTTCCTGTTCCAGTTTAGTACAGATGGGTCTTCAGTGTGTGCACTGCCACTGTAATTATTACCCTGGGTGCCCTCTCATTCTTGTGACTATCAGCCATCTGACTCTCTAATACAACATTTTCCAAGTTAAAAAAGAACATTATGAAACTAAGCATAGGAATGCTAACCCAAACCTCAAGTTGTAAAGGAAAGATGTAGGAAACACCTGTCCCTTGTCCTGGGTGTGTCACTCAGCAGGGCCCTCCCCTGAAGACCTTAGTTATTTCCTTGTGTCAGCTTGAGGCTAGTGCAGCTGAATTCAGGGGGACCAGGGTCATTTTGCACATTGTCATTTCTGGCATTGCTTTTAACTCTTGCTGGGCGTTTTGCAGTATCTTGATGGTCAGGGTTTTGGTGAGAGTGGCTGATTCTGCAGATCATGTCCAGTCTGAGGTCTGGAAGACTTCCAGCTAACCATGGTCTGTGTCATCCACCTCTGTCAGAGCTGTGGCACATGATGAGTTCATGATCTAACAAAATAGCCTACTGTGAGAAGGGAACTTGTAGAGGTGCTTGAGCCAGAAAGAGCAGTGACTGTGAGCCTCTAATTCCAGCTCCCAACTTCTCTACTGTGTGGTGGAAAAGCAGGAATTTGGTTTAGATTGAGACAGGAGCAGAGGTGGGCTCTATGAACCCACTAAATACCTTGTTTTGTGTACATTTGTGTTTTTCTTGATATTCTCTCTCATGTCTGTCCAGGATCAGAAGTTTCTATGACTGTAAGGGTGAGGATGGTGAACACAAGACCCTTCTTGTGTTGCAACTTGTGTTTACCAACAGAAAGTGTGACCAGACTCTAAGTGATGCAGGGTTCGATGAGTGTGTGTAAATCCATATCTCACCGATACTACTTTGTACGCTTCGTTCATTAAAGGTCAGGCATATTTTCCTCTGAACTAAACAATAGGTAGATTAAAAGTCATTGCATATTCATGTATGGTATGCATAAACACTTAGGTTTATGTATTTATGTATTTAATGGGGTGACTCTCACTCTTGATTCAAGGTGCTTTTAGTATGCTTCCTCCTCAAGGAACAACTTTGTGTAGGCTGACAGAAGACAGTGGTAAAACTAACATCCAGGACTAACATTTGTGCAAAGCCAAAGGCTGTGGTGATAGCATCCTGGGGTTTCACATCTAGAAAGTAGAGATCAGGGTTCTGCACTCAAGTCTTCTTGTTTCCTTTCCTCTTCTGTTGAGGGATGAAGGAGGTCTTTTGTGAGAGACCTCCTTATATCCGTCTTTCAAGTCTCAGTTCCCACATTCTAGTCATGCCGTTAAGAACGTTCCTTGTAAATGTTGGGTTGGTTTTATTGTTTAGATATTGAAGAAATATGTACTTAAGAGCGCCAATTAAAATACTAGCGGTGCCTGGTAGAGTGGTTCACATCTTGATTCTAGTATTGTCTACATAACAAGTTCTAGGACAGCCAGGGCTGCATAGAGCCATCCTGTCTCAGATGACAGCAGCAGCAACAAACACCAAAGTTAAATATTAGCATCAAGGTGGGTGTGTCATGGTATATTTATCATCCTAGTACTTGGGAAGTTGAGACAAGAGGATTCTGTTTTTGAGGCTGCTTTGGACTACATAGCTGGACCCCATCTCCAGAAAAAAAATTGAAATATTGGTATGCATGGAATTAACAGAATAAAAATAAGTGTTCAGTTGTGTTTTTCACTTACTCATTATGGCTGTCCAGAGCCTGATGTCAGGAGCAGCACAGGAAGCATCAAAACCCATGTACCATTTGTCTACTGGGCTTGGAGGGCATTACTGCCACTTGAGTATTGATGTAGTATCACGTGCCGAAGAGCACAGGTAATGCTTTTGTTCCTCCTCTGTGATATTGATTCTTGCTTTCTTGGCTGGGTGTAGCCTGTTATACCTGGTTATACCACTTTTGGGGATGGCCAGAACCATTTGTAAGAATGAGGTGGAACCTCCTGTCTACCTATGACTTTGCCTTCTCTTAAATGGTTTAAAAAAGGCTTTGACATTGGATGGCTTCCACCCTGTGTCTGGCCTGCCTGTGTGTCTATATAGCACTTTGCTGTGAGCCTGCAATTTGCAGCCTCTGAGAGAGTACAGCCTCTGACATAATGTATGTAGCTTCTGACATAGTGCAGCCTCTGTCACAGTGTAGCCTCTGACAGAGTGTAGCCTCTGACAGAGTGCAGCCTCTGACAGAGTGTA
>NC_034591.1:161363643-161367079 GCF_900095145.1 Mus pahari
CCTCTGACAGAGTGCAGCCTCTGACAGAGTGTAGCCTCTGACAGAGTGTAACCTCTGAGAGAGTGCAGCCTCTGACAGAGTGTAGCCTCTGACAGAGTACAGCCTCTGACAGAGTGCAGCCTCTGACATAGTGCAGCCTCTGTCACAGTGTAGCCTCTGACAGAGTGCAGCCTCTGACAGAGTACAGCCTCTGACAGAGTGCAGCCTCTGACAGAGTGTAGCCTCTGACAGAGTGTAGCCTCTGACAGAGTACAGCCTCTCACAGAGTGCAGCCTCTGACAGAGTATAGCCTCTGACAGAGTGTAGCCTCTGACAGAGTATAGCCTCTGACAGAGTGTAGCCTCTGACAGAGTGCAGCCTCTGACAGAGTGTAGCCTCTGACAGAGAGTCAATCTTGCCCTTCCCCCAGGAAAGCATATCCCATGACTATGTCCTCTGTGCCCTTTTCTTTATAACCCCCTTGCACTCTTTGTCTCTCTGTTCCCTAGAATTGACATGTCTATTTCCTGACTTTTTTTTTTTTTGTGGAGTGAGCATGATTAATATGAAATATGTTTTACCAAAACAACAATAACAAACAAAAGTAAAGATCTCATGTCTTTAATCTAAAGTATTTCTAATTTTTTTTTTAAAAAAAGATTTATTTATTTCATTTATGTTAGTACACTGTAGCTGTCTTCAGACACACCAGAAGAGGGCATGGGATCCCATTACAGATGGTTGTGAGCCACCGTGTGGTTGCTTGGAATTGAACTTAGAACCATATCTCCAGCCCTTAAAATTTTTTGAGAGTGGTGCTGAGGATTGGATTTTAGAATATTTAGGATTACAGATTTTTGTATTGGGAATAATCCATTGGTAAAGTCTACACATGTATTAGGAATTTGAAAAGAAAATCCCAGAATCAGCCAGTTCAAGGCCCATACAGGGAGATTGTCACCTGTACTGCTGGGATGATGGTTCTCACCAGGGTGGGTCACTGCGCTCTGCCTGGTGCTGGGGAGACCTGTCATTTTGTAACTCCTGAGCTTCTCCATAGCCTTTCCTTAAGATCTCTCCATCAGACACCTAGGATGCTCTTGAAAAGCCAATGGGATTTTAGTTGATCTGTTTACCTCTTTAAGTGAACACTTGTGGGTGTGAGTAGAGTTTGGGAAAGTCAGGAGCCATTTGTTTCTCTTACCAAAGCTGTAAGAGTCTTTTCTAGATCTTCAATTCTTGGGACAGTTGCAGCGATTAGAAAATCCCTTTTTGTCTGTATGAGACAAGTGTGTTGGAGTATTACTGCAGACAGAGAAAGAAACAGCCTCCCGCGTGTTTAAAGAGAGAGAGAGAGAGAGAGAGAGAGAGAGAGAGAGAGAGAGAGAGAGATTGACTGTCTGTCTGTCTATCTGTCTGTCTGCCTCAGGTCTTCATGCATTTATTTCTTTAATTAGAAGACCATGCTTTCTATGTGACAGGTACCAAATCTGAATTTCTTTTTCTCTTCCTCGCTTTCCTTCCTTCCTTCCCTCCCTCCCTCCCTCCTTCCCTCTCTCCCTCCCTCCTTCCTTCTCTCGCTTCTTCTTTCCTTTCCTTTTTCCTCCCTTCCTCCCTTTGGAGGTGAGTGGTTCCCACATCAGGACTCCAGTAAGCCAAGGCCTTCCATTGCTTCAGAAGTAGAAAAATAGAGAATAGATTTAAGTGGGCTTGTAAATCCCCCCGTTTAGCCCAGTTCATAAGTCTGTGCATCGTGATCCAAGGACAGAGGCTCTGCCTGCTGTGTGCACATTGTTCTTCCAGGAGGTATCTGTAGAAAATATGGCAGCTTTGAGTTTGTGGTGTATAATCCATTGCTAACTATAGTACAATAATGTCTTCCCTGTTGTCATGGCACTGTCAGATATGCTTGTCTTTGTGGATTTTACTTTATATCCTCTGTAGTAGTAATTCTGGCTTGGCCTTAGAGTGTTATAGGGCATTTGGCACTGTGATATGCAGATTTTAGAGGAAAAGGTCAGCAGCTGTCTTTCTAGGCTATTCTGGGCATTTTGTACTATATTTACTTTGGACCTAACTTTTCTTACCCTTGTTTTTTGGTGCCCACCCCTGCCATGGCCTCTCACTTTGCTTGGAAGCTTTTCAGTCATTGTGTGCATGGATGGCAGTTTTGTTCAACAAATGAGCATTAGACTTAGAGCAGAGCTAGGACATGGGGCAGAAGCCTCCACTAATGTCCCTCATTTTGAGCATGGGATTCCTTAGTGAAGCAAGGAAGCCAGATTCCTCTGCCTGGGCATTGAAATTGTTTACTCTTGGAGGAGGTTAGCTCTGTCCAGGAGTCATGTGGCTTCTGAGGCATTCTCAAAGGTTTTGGATAACTTAGTGGAATCTGAGTTGCCTTATTCTTCATAATTTTTGAAAACCGTACAATGTATATTTGCTTAGACAAGTGAGACCTTGAATTGTTCTAGGAAAATCCATTGTGTTAGAACTGGCTGCCAAAGGCAGAAGGTGTCAAGGGATTCAGCAAAGACTCAGCTCCAGGATTGTGCAGAAACACGGTTATTAGTGACTTATGCATGGGAATGTACCTTGAGCTAAGAGCAGGTAGGTCCTCATATCATGAGACAGAAAGTTTATATGATAAGCTAGGCAAAGGGAGCCATGGGCAACTGGAATGCATCTGGGGTTTTTCAACATGAAAAACCAGTAGTAGAGGAGCCAGGCATGGCACTACATGCCTGTAATTCTAACACATGAGAGGCCAAGGCAGGGGGATAGTGAGCATGTGGCCAGACTGGCTTACATAGTAAGACTCTGTCTCAAAACAACAACAAAACCCTGTTACTGGGCTGTGTGTGCAGTCCAGGTTTTACCTAGCGTACACAAGGCCCTGTTTGGTTCCCAGCTCTGCAAAGAAAAAGATTATATATTAAAATTTTAACACACACACACACACACACACACACACACACACACACACACACACATTAGTATTATAATGTCACTTCAGAAGCAGAGTATGTGTCAATTGCTGGCACCAAAAGCTTCTCTGAGGTCTTTTGTTTTTTGGGTTTTGAGGCTGGAATAAGTCCTCAAATTAATAAATTTCCAGCCTCAGCTCCCTTCATTGCTGGATTGCAGGTGTATGCCATGTTGCCTGCTTGACCGATTATCTTTTTAGAAATTTTTTAAAGATTTATGTTTATTTCATATATGTGTATGTTTTGCCTTTGTGTATATATGTATGCATACTGCATGTATGCCTGGTGCCCATAGAGGTCAGAAGAGGCCTTTAGATACCCTGGAAGTGGAGTTACAGGTGGGTGTGAGCTACCGTGTCAGTGCTGAGAACTGAACCGGAATCCTCTCTGGCTCCTTGGCCAGTTATCTTTTTTTTTCTTTTAATTATTTTATTAGATATTTTCTTCATTTACATTTCAAATGCTATCCC